>NW_026693634.1:0-67260 GCF_021218885.2 Marmota monax
CTGCCACAGTCTGGCTGGGCACAAATGCCGCAGTTTGGCTGGGCACACAATCACGAGCCACCACACAGCTTGTAGATTCAAACAGCAACTCTTTATTCCCGAACTCACACCAGCCGTCTACAATCACGTTCTGGGGAAATCCACGTTCTCTGCCCAAATCCACCTCCACTGGGCTTCTATCTCCAAAATATATACTGTCTGAATCCCATGAGAACTCAAGGGGAACTCAGGCAGCAGGATACGCCCTATTCCCAGCAGGAATAATCTTAAACCTTAAACCTGGAACCTAAACTGGGAACGCCCTAAACACGATTATCTTAAAACCGGGAACACCCTAATCTGCCTTGGTCCTTGAGCAAGGACACGTACATTCAATGTCACTGCAACATGGGGTACGCTGGCAAGGAAATTGTCATACCTACTTGGCTAATGGCTCCCAGCAAGTGACATCAGTTTTACAGATTTTTTTTTTTTTTTAGATTAATATTTATTTATTTATTTATTTATTTATTTTTTAAATTTTTTATTGTTGGCTGTTCAAAACATTACATAGTTCTTGATATATCATATTTCACAATTTGATTCAAGTGGGTTATGAGCTCCCATTTTTACCCCATATACACATTGCAGAATCACATCAGTTACACATCCATTGATTTACATATTGCCATACTAGTGTCTGTTGTATTCTGCTGCCTTTCCTATCCTCTACTATCCCCCCTCCCCTCCCCTCCCCTCTTCTCTCTCTGCTCCCTCTACTGACATTCGTTTGTCCCCCTTATATTATTTTTCCCCTTCCCCTCACTTCCTCTTGTATGTACTTTTGTATAACTCTGAGGGTCTCCTTCCATTTCCATGCATTTTCCCTTCTCTCTCCCTTTCCCTCCCACCTCTCATCCCTGTTTAATGTTAATCTTCTTCTCATGCTCTTCGACCCTACTCTGTTCTTAGTTACTCTCCTTATATCAAAGAAGACATTTGGCATTTGTTTTTTAGGGATTGGCTAGCTTCACTTAGCATAATCTGCTCTAATGCCATCCATTTCCCTGTAAATTCTATGATTTTGTCATTTTTTAATGCAGAGTAATACTCCATTGTGTATAAATGCCACATTTTTTTTATCCATTCATCCATTGAAGGGCATCTAGGTTGGTTCCACAGTCTAGCTATTGTGAATTGTGCTGCTATGAACATCGATGTAGCAGTGTCCCTGTAGCATGCTCTTTTTAGGTCTTTAGGGAATTTCTTGTAGAAATAGAGAAAGCAATCATGAAATTCATATGGAAAAACAAAAGACCCAGAATAGCAAAAACAATGCTAAGCAGGAAGTGTGAATCAGGCGGTATAGCGATACCAGACTTCAAACTATTCTACAGAGCAATAGTAACAAAAACAGCATGGTACTGGTACCAAAACAGGCGGGTGGACCAATGGTACAGAATAGAGGACACAGAAACCAATCCACAAAACTCCAACTACCTTATATTTGATAAAGGGGCTAAAAGCATGCAATGGAGGAAGGATAGCATCTTCAACAAATGGTGCTGGGAAAACTGGAAATCCATATGCAACAAAATGAAACTGAATCCCTTTCTCTCGCCATGCACAAAAGTTAATTCAAAATGGATCAAGGAGCTTGATATCAAATCAGAGACACGCCGTCTGATAGAAGAAAAAGTTGGCTACGAAGAAAAAGTTGGCTACGATCTACATACTGTGGGGTCGGGCTCCAAATTCCTCAATAGGACACCCATAGCACAAAAGTTAATAACTAGAATCAACAAATGGGACTTACTCAAACTAAAAAGTTTTTTCTCAGCAAAAGATACAATAAGAGAGGTAAATAGAGAGCCTACATCCTGGGAACAAATCTTTACTCCTCACACTTCAGATAGAGCCCTAATATCCAGAGTATACAAAGAACTCAAAAAATTAGACAATAAGAGAACAAACAACCCAATCAACAAATGGGCCAAGGACCTGAACAGACACTTCTCAGAGGAGGACATACAGTCAATCAACAAGTACATGAAAAAATGCTCACCATCTCTAGCAGTCAGAGAAATGCAAATCAAAACCACCCTAAGATACCATCTCACTCCAGTTAGATTGGCAGCCATTAGGAAGTCAAACAACAACAAGTGCTGGCGAGGATGTGGGGAAAAGGGTACACTTGTACATTGCTGGTGGGACTGCAAATTGGTGCAGCCAATTTGGAAAGCAGTATGGAGATTTCTTGGAAAGCTGGGAATGGAGCCACCATTTGACCCAGCTATTCCCCTTCTCGGTCTATTCCCCAGTTTTACAGATTTTAATAGTGATTTGGTCTCATGACCTCCATAGGCATCCCTTAAAGTAGTTTGTATAGGCATTTTGTTTTGCCTGAAGCTGTGAGCACATGTTCATGACTGGGGCTTGCTTAAGGCCCAGCATCTGCTGAAGCTTTAGCTGGGGTTGCCTGGTTTTAGGTAACTAGTGCTGTTCCCTCCCCACCCTCACCCCCACCCCAGGTGCACTTGGGAAGATGAGGCCAGTAGTAGAATTGCCATTGGACCTGTGTGTTGTGACCCACATCTACCTCTTTTTGTGCTGATTAGTTTCACTTTTTTTTTTTTTTTTTTTTGGTGTTGGGCGTTAATTGGGGATTGAACCCCTGGGTGCTTTACCACTGAGATTTTTATGTTGAGATAGTGCCTTGTTATGTTGCTGAGGCTGACCTCAAACTTGTGATTCTCCTCCCAAGTCTCTGGATTACAAGCATGAACCACTGTGCCCAGCTTCAGCTTCATGATTTACAGGACATATCAGGGATGGGCATATGTTCAAAAAGTTAGGAAAACCAGCAGTGCTAGTTTTCTATGATTTCAGATCTGTGTGTGTCACAAACCATGGTATGTAGAAAGTTGTATCTGACTGAATAATACTGTCTTCTGGTTAAAATACGTTTAAGAACAGAAGAACCAATACATTTCTGAGTGAATCAGAACTTCAATGTGTGCTGTAAAATTTCTCTTAGAAAAATAATTGCTTTTTAGTGAGGTTTTTTTTTTTGAAAGTATTTCTGTGGGATTATGTAAAGGATTCCCCTGAGGGTTAATTTCTCAATGTAGCATTTACTGTTTCTTCTAAGTTTTACTTTCTTTTATGTTTGTATGGAGGGGGAGGGTACTGTGGTAGAACCCAGGCATGTTCTACCTTCCAGCTATATTCTCTGTCTTTTTTATTTTGAGACAGAGTCTTGCTAAATTGCTGAGGCTGGTCTTTTTATTTGTAATCCTGGCTCAGCCTCCAGAGTAAATGGGATTATAGTCATGTGTCACTGTGCCAATTACTGCCCTGTCTCCCACCCACCCTACTATGGATTGAACTCAGGGTACCCCCAGCCCTGTTTTGTATCTTATTTAGAGACAGGGTCTCACTGAGTTACTTAGCACCTTGCTTTTGCTGAAGCTGGCTTTGAACTCTCAATCTTTCTGCCTCAGCCTCCCAAGCAGCTGGAATTACAGGCGTGCCTGGCCCTGTTTTTTAATCAGTTTTAATTTCAGTTTCTCACTTTGAGGTGTTTTGTTTTGTTTGGTTTGGTGCTGGGGATGGAACCACCCAGGCCTCCTTGCACATACCAGCTGTACATTCTGCCTTAAACTTCACCCCAGCCCTGTGATCTACCGCCCCCAGTCAAAATCTCAGACTAGCTGAAGTATAACCACTTAGAATTAAGCTCCACCAGGTGTTAAGCACCTTGTAATATGAAGAGGGTAACTGTCATCAAGATTAGAATGATCCCAACTTCATTTTCATTAGCTAGGCCTGTCCTTTACAAGCATAAGTTCAAAGAGAGAAATCTCTCAGTGTATTTAAAGCCTAGCGGAGTCCTAAGATTAGCCTGTCCAGTCCCCCACCCCTACCGGGCTTTTTTTTTTTTTTTTTTTAAATCAAGCAGGGCCAATTTCTCACTACTTAACAGCTACCTCCCCAGCCCCTTCAGTAGCAGGCTGATGGTTGGTTTCTGCCCAGGGCCTCTGCTCTGGGGTAAGGAGACTGAAGCCTCATACATGCAGTTTAAGGAGACATCAGAAAATATAGTAATCATGATTAATTTTACATATACTTTTTTTTTAATATGATATTAGTCATGGAACCTAGGAGCATTCTGCCTCTAAGCAACGGCTCTAGCCCTTGTTTTTAAATTTTATTTTGAGACAGTGGCTTGCTAAGTTTTCCAGGCTGGCCTTGAACTTGGTGGTGATCCTCCTGCCTCAGCCTCCTGAGTAGTTGAGATTACAGGTGGTTTAGTAATATTTTCTTCCTTGTTCCCTTTCTCATTTCTTGTCTTCCTCCCCTCATACCCTTCCGCGCTCCATTCCTCTGAGGATGGAACTCAGGGCCTCATGCATTTTAGGCAAGTACAGAGATAAATCCTAGCCCAGTAATAGTTTCGGCACAGGTACAATTTTGGGGGGGTGGGTACATACTGGGGATTGAACCCAGGACCTTACACATGCGAGGCAAGCATTCTAGCTACCACTGAGATTCACTCTAAGTCTGATAAAATATTTTAAAAATTCAAAATGAATACCCCCCAAATCCACACAGAACAAAATATCAGAATTTCCTCTAAGGATGGGAATGAGCAATGTCAAGGTCAGATTAAGGTGATGCAAGGGAGGCAGAGCTGGGCCAGTGTGGGGGTCAGAACCTCCCCCTCTTCCTGCTGGGAGTGGCTGTGACCTGTAGGATCTGCCTTGGTTCTGTTTCTTTCACTAAGATTATTTAATTAGGAACTAGACATGTCACTAGATTCCAGGGCTTCAGGTTCCCTTTTTGTAAATGAGGGAGTTATAGATTGAAGTCTGTTGGCCTCACATGGCAGGAATCATCCCAGCACACTCCACAAAACCAGCACTGCTTGTGGAATTTGAGGAGAGTCCTTTGCCAGAGGGCTTAAGATGTTCTTCCAAATAATGTTTATTAAAAAAAGCAGAAAGGAAATCTGTTTCTTTAGTAAATATTTAAATAAACCATCATGAGTGGTAGTTAAATTAAAGATATATTCAGTTACTGGCTCATAGGGCCATTTTATGCATCCGGAGAGCAGAATTTTTGCTCTTGGTTGCTCAATCTCTGTGCTCTCCAGCAGCAGAATGACCAGGAGGGAACTGAGAAACTTGGCCCTTCACTTTGACCAACTCAGTTCCCCATCCCCACCATTGCTTACTGTTGCCTCAGATTTTCTTTTAGATTGAAATTCTTACAGCTAGTATCTTTATTGTGGAGTATTTAGAATACCACTTTTTAATTCAATTTTAGGTAGCTTTTTTTGTCAGTTGGCTTATTCAACAAGATCAGGCGTTTATACTTTCAGAATAGCTCTCACTAATGATATTGGAGATTTCTTCAGTAAAATGTATACCATAGGATGGTTCTGTGGGGGAGAAACATGAGGCACTAGGATTACAGGCGTGCGCCATCTTGCCGGGTTCCAACTTGATGTTTTAAGTAGTTATTGTGTATAGGTAGGAGGTAGGTGTGTACAGGTAGTGATTGATGCATGGTTTCATCTGGAAAATGAAATAATTTACACTGAAATTTTGACATATTATGATATTCAAGTACTGACATTCACTTAATTTAATAAAAAAGGTCTCAAATAATTGTTTGCAAAAATAAAATGTTTTCAAAATTGCCCAGTTGGTTGACTGTCCAGTCACTATAATGTTTTTTGAAATGTTGAAATATATGGTTTTATCAAATAATATGTGATTTAACACAATTACATATTTCATTATTTAACATTAATCTTTTTGGTGAGGAAGATCTAACCCAGGGCCTCACATACTTGCTAGGAAGTGCTGTACCTCTGAGCTAAGTCCCCTGCCCTTCTATTTTTGGTACTATATTGGGGATTAAACATAGGAGTGTGCTGTACTACTAAGCTACATTCCCCAGTCCTTTTTTTTTTTTTTGGTGCTGGGGATCAAACCCAGGGCCTTATGCATGCAAGGTAAGCACTCTCTACCAACTAAGCTGTATCCCCAGCCCCTCCCAGTCCTTTTTTTTTTTTTTTTTTTTAACTTTTTATTTTGAGACAGGGCCCAGGCTGTCTGTCCTCAATTTGACACTTTGCCTTAGCCTCCCAATTTGCTGGGATCATAGGTGTGCACTGTTGTGCCTGTCATAAGGTTTAAATTTTTAATAATTCCATTTACCTGCTTTGAATCATAACGAACATAATTGTTTACTCCCTTCCCCTTCACGCTTACATAGTGGGTATAAAAAGCAAATTTCTCCTTTTATTTTTTTTTTATTTTTATTTCCATTATTCAACAGGGATCTTCTTTTTTTAATGTAAATTTTTAAAATTTATATATGACAGCAGAATGCTTTACAATTCTTATTACATATATAGAGCACAATTTTTCATATCTCTGGTTGTATACATAGTATATTCACACCAATTCGTGTGATCATCACATTCCACCATCATTAATTACCCCATGCCCCCTCCCTTCCCCTCCAATCCCTCTGCCCTACCTAGAGTTTCTCTATTCCTCCAATACTCCTGCTCCCTATCCCACTATGACTCAACCTCCTTATATCGAAGAAAACATTCGGCATTTGTTTTTTCACTAAGCATTATCTTCTCTAACTCCATCCATTTACCTGCAAATGCCATGATTTTATTCTCTTTTTTTGCTGAGTAATATTATATTGTGTGTATATGCCACATTTTTTTAATCCATTCATCTATTGCAAGGCATCTAGGTGGGTTCCACAGTTTAGCTATTGTGAATTGTGCTGAGAGGAAACACTTGTACTGTTTGGTAGACTGAAATCAATTCTTCATCTCTCACTTGTGGTGCCCCCAGGGCCATGATCATATGAAAGCATGGATGGTAGTGTTAAATTGGAATATATATTTATATATATGTATATGTACATATATGTATGTTCATATATTGAGAGTTATATTGGATACATGTATATAAAGTTATGTGTATATATATATATATATATATATATATATACACACACACACACACACACATGCACACATTAATGTGTATTTATACTGTATTATCTCTGGAAAGAAAAGCAAAATCTTTTTGTTATTAACAAATATTTATTGAGTTTATTGTGATCTTGATGGTTTTATCTGGCTTTTTTGGTGAACACAAAAATATAGAAATGAATATTGTTTTTGTAAGGGGAACTGAGTTTTTTTTTTTTTTTAAATGCTAGCACACTTTTTTATTTTTTAAATTTTTATTGATTTTATTTTTTTAAATACATGGTAGTGGAATACATTACAATTCTTATAATACATATAGAGTACAATTTTTCATATCTTTGTATATAGAGTTATGTTCATGCCAATTCATGTCTTTATACATGTACTTTTTTGTATTACAATTCTTATCACACACAATTTTTCATATCACAATTTATACCACAATTATACTATAATTTTTCATATCTCTGTTTACATATAAAGTATGTTGCCACCTAATTTGTGTCTTCATACATGTACTTTGGATAATGATGCCCCTCACATTCCATTGACCTTGCTAATCCACTACCTCCTCCCTTTCCCTCCCACCCCTCTTTCCTATCTAGAGTTCATCTAATTATCCCATGTTCCCCCTGCTACCCCACTATGAGTCAGCCTCATTATATCAGAGAAAACATTCAGCATTTGTTTTTTGGGGATTGGCTAACTTAGCATTATCTTTTCCAGCGCCACCCATTTACCTGCAAATGCTATGATTTTATTCTCAAAATTTTAATGCTGAGTAAAATTTCATTGTGTATATATGCCACATTTAAAAAAATCCATTCATCCACTGAGGGGCATCTAGGTTGGCTCCACAGTTTAGCTATTGTGAATTGTGCTGCTATAAACATTGATGTGGCTGTGTCCCTGTAGTATGCTGGTTTTAAGTTCTTTGGGTATAGTCTGAGGAGAGGGATAGCTGGGTCAAATGGTGGTTCCATTCCCAGATTTCCAAGGAATCTCCATGCTTTCCATATTGGCTGAGCCAATTTGCAGTCCCACCAGCAATGTATGAATGTACCTTTTTCCCCACATCCTCTCCAACACTTATTGTTGTTTGTCTTCATAATACCTGCCATTCTGACTGGAGTGAGATGATATCTTAGAGTAGTTTTGATTGGCATTCTCTGATTGCTAGAGATGATGAGCATTTTTTCATATATTTGTTGATTGATTATATATCCTCTTCTGAGAAGTGTCTGTTCAGGTCCTTGACCTATTTGTTGATTGGATGATGATGATAATGATGATGATTATTTTAGTGCTTAGCTTTTTGAGTTCTTCATATGTCCTAGAGATGAGTGCTCTATCTGATGTATGAGGGGTAAAAATTTGCTCCCAGGAGCAAACCTCATAGATTGATTCTTTTCCTGAGAAGAAACTTTTTAGTTTGATTCCATCCCAATTATTGATTCTTGGTTTTAATTCTTGCACTATAGGAGTCTTATTAAGGAAGTTGAGGCCTAGTCCACACATGATGAAGATTAGGACCTACTTTTTCTTCTATTAGATGCAGAGTCTCTGGTTTAATTCCAAGTCCTTGATCCATTTTAAGTTAAGTATTGTGAGGTGAGAGATAGGGGTTTAATTTCATTTTGTTGCATACAATTTCCAGTTTTCCTAGCACCATTTGTTGAAGATGCTATCTTTTCTCCAGTGCTTATTTTTGGCACCTTTATCTAATATAAGATAATTTAAATTTTGTGGGTTAGTCTCTGTGTCATCTATTTTGTGCCATTGGTCTCCGAGTCTGTTTGGTGCCAATACCATGCTGTTTTTGTTACTATTGCTCTGTAGTATAGTTTAATGTCTGGTATAGCGATGCCACCTGCTTCACTTCCTGCTAAGGATTGGAAAAGCAAAATCTTAAGCTGTTATCTCAGGAGAGTCATATTGTTGTCACTTCAAATGAAGGAAATATATAATATTAAACTGTCTTTATAATAAATATTACTGACTTTATTTCTTTAATGGCATTAATAACAATCAGTTACCAGTTTCAACTATGAGCAACCCTCTATGAGTATAAACATTTTTACAATGTTCTCTTTAGTTGGAAAGTGCATTTAATATACCATTTTACTTTTTAATATTTATTTATATTATTTATTTATTTATTTACATTGGAATCAATTATAAAATGTAATATAATTTTCATTTATATGTTTTTAAACTTAAGCACATCTAATTAGAGGTGATATTTTATTCATCGGTTATTTTTATATTTATATCTTATATTTCTTCTCAGTTACAGGTAGTTTAAATGAAATCTTAATTAATTTTTTTTTCCCCCCAATATTTGACCTGAGATCTCTTCTCTATCCACACACCTTCCTTTTCTTGTCTTGTAGTACCATAATACATGCTTACCAGGATGGTTAATATGTACAAAACAAAGCTGTTGTTTTTATGTTTTTTTTTTAAATATCCAAACTTTACCCCTCACACTTTTCTTTATCACAGTAAATAGCAACATCCTTCTTCATTTTCTCAGGCCAGCAACTTTGGCCTCTCAGTCTTATACCACATAATTGTTACATTGTCAAATCCTTTGTAGTATATGCAGAAATCTGTCCAAATCTACCTCCTTCTTCTCTGTCATTGTGTATCAAACCACTGTCATCCCTCTCATGGATTCTTTTTTTTTTTTTTTTTTTAAAGAGAGAGAGAGTAGTGGACACAACATCTTTATTTTATTTTTATGTGGTGCTGAGGATCGAACCCAGCGCCCCAGTATGCCAGGCAAGCGCATTACCGCTTGAGCCACATCCCCAGCCCTCTCATGGATTCTTGATGTAGCTTCCCAGTTGTCTTCCTGCTTCTAAGCTTGTCTTTAAATATCTTCTCCTCCTTGAAGCTGAAATGATCTTTTAAACACATGCATTATATCATGACACATCTCTGCTCCTGCCTTTTGGAAGCTTCTCTCTTTAACCTGGAAGGAAGCCCAATGGCCTCCTAGTATGATCTAATTTCCTTCCACTTCTGTAGCCTTATCTTCAGCATTCTGTCTTTTGCTCATTCTACTGTAGTCTGACTACTGGCCTTCTTGATGTTCTTGGAATATACCAAGCTAACATAAGGGCCTTTACAGTTGTTATTCTCTCAGGCTGGAATATGCTTTACTCTGATCATTACTTTGTTTAAATCTGCAAATAGCACCTTTATCAGAGACAACTTTCCTGACCACTCTAAGTAAAATAATACCTCCTCAAGCTCTTTTTACCTCTATCCTTTTTGGTTACTCTGTAAAGCCCTTGTAACTACCTAACATATTTTATATATGTGTGTATATAAAATATTATATATACACACACTATAAATTTGATATATATCATATATATCATTTTATATGTTACATATAACCTATACATATATATAACGTATACATTACATATATATGTTATATGTATATTAGCTTTTCATTGCTTTGACCAAAATACCTGACAAGAACAGCTGATAGGAGGAAAAGTTCATTTTGCGCTCCCTATTTCAGTGGTTCAGTCTATGGTCAGTTGACTCCATTGATTTAGGCTCAAGATGAGGCAGAACATCATGGTGTAAGGGTGGGATGGAGCAAAGATGCTCAGTTTATGATGGCCAGGAAGGAGAGAGAGAGAGAGAGAGGAGAGAGAGAGAGAGAGAGAGAGAGAGAGAGCAAGTTTCGTTTTCCACGGACAAAATATAAACCCTAATGACCTACCTCCTTCAGCCACATGCTACTTGCCTACAGTTACCATCCATTAAACCATTCAAATTATTAATGCATCAAATGGATTAATCCACTGATTAAGATACAACTCTTATAATTTAACCTCTGATTATTCTCGCATCATCCCCCATGTGAGCTTTTAGGGGACACCACATACTCAAACCATAATACATATATAGTCTTTTAACTTACATTCCTCACTAGACTACAAGTTCCATGATATCCAGGACTAACTATGATTTTCTTTTTATTAACCCCTGGTGTTTATAACAATGCCTAAAATGTAATTAGTGTTCCATTAACATTTGTGGAATAAGGAAATAAACCATCATAAACACGTTCTGGTAGAATCTGTTTTGTTTAGATTCCAGTAGTTCTAGTCAAGACATTTTCTGATGCTTCCTTCTTCTCTTTTTGCCTAACTCTCACCACCAAATCTCAAAAAGTCCTTTTATTGTTTATCTCCAAAATCATTTTTTTAGAATGATCTTTGGAAAGTTTGTGAAGATGAGAAAGCTTTATTTTAATATTAGTTATATGGATGTTCTAATGAAATCCGGGCCAAAAAAAAAAAAACAAAAACAAAAACAAAAAAACCCTTGTTTCTGAGAAGTTGATTTGAGAAGTCCATTGAAGCATAAGGCTATGAGTGGACAGCACCACCAGCTCAGCTCATAGAGGACAGAGTGACTCATCCTCCAAAGTTCACTGCACTTTCCCCATGATATCATTAATTTCATAGTGTCCTAGAGGTTAGGTTTACTGTGAAACGTACATCCAGAAAGATTCAGTAAAACTGATGGCTCAGTCATTCATTGCCAACACTCACAGAGTAATCCTCATTTCTGAGGGGAGAGAACAGAGACAAACCTGAGGACCTGGCCCTGGGAACTTGGCTTTCCCATCACAGATGCAGAGGCTGTGACCCCAGTGTATGAATTGCCTAATATTTGGAGCCCATCGACATATCCCAAAGGTGTCAGTTGACAAATTTAACATATCTTTTAACCTCCAATATGTATTTTTAATTTCAGAGAGAACTGGTAGATACCAAAGTATCCTGTCCGTCCCTACTAATGATATTGCAGTGACAAAATGGCAGACATTGTAAGTGATAAAATGACTTTATTGAGCAAAATAAACAAGTTCTTTTGCAACTAACCCTGGCAATTAGCCTCCTAAATATGTAAGAAACAATCTGTTTCAATTCAGATAGTGGTAGATAACCAGCTATCTGCCACATATATTTCTCACAATTTTAACAATAAAAAATGTTATTTCATTATAAGCTGTGCAATGGATTTGGTTAACTCAGTTTTTTTTTTTTTTTTTTTTTTTTCTAAGTGTGTTTTTCTAATTGTGCAAAAAGCCTCAGTCTCAAGAATCTGAAATGAAACTAGTAGCATAACCTCTCTTTATCAGCTATCCACTGAATGGTCTATTGCTAGATTCTGAGAACTCTTAAGAAATATAAGGCATACTTCCTGTCCTGAAAGAGCTTTCATGGTCTAAACAAATGTAAACAGTAAATCAATGTATGCACAATGATTGTCTGCAAACTAGACATTTACAGATGCAAAAGTGTGGTGATCTGGTTACTACAGTATAAATTCCAGAGTTTCCCTAGGTTTTTGGATGAAAAGAGCTTGGGATCACAGAAGGTAATGGAAAATATAATATCTGAAATTCCAAAAATTTTGTTTGGATTATGTTACTATGTGCTCTTCATTATTCTTTCTCAGTGAATTGAATGTCTATTTATTGAATAATTACTATGTGTAAAATCCTGCATCCACATATTTGTGCATTCAAATATATATTGTATCATTTAGTTCTGAAAGATTACTAGTAAGGGAGACACTGCTTTTTCATTAGGAGAACTAGCTTAACCCTAGCTACACAGAGCATGAATAGCAAAACTATAACCTAAACCAAGATGTCTTATTCCCAATTGATACTCCTTTCAGTATACCATAGAAGAAGAAAGTGGGGTAGGGGCATGTGGGATATAAGGGAGACCAATGGTAGGATAGATGTTCCAGTAAATGAGGGGAGGCAATGTTAGCATGAGAAAAAGTATCCCTATCTTATTTTTGGCATGAAATGCACCCTACTTAGAACCTCACATATAATTTTCTAAAATTGTCTGTAAGCAAAGATATGAATTACTTCCTTATACTGGTACTTCTAAAGTTGGTTTATTGAAGTTCTTAAAAGAGTATTTTATGTTATGAATTTTAAAAAACTTTACAAGACAACATAGTTTAAAAACCCTAAAACTGTGTGTAGAAGGTTTGGACAATCTTTGATGTACTTCTTGTAAAACAGGAAATGTATTAATCCTGAGTCCCACTCTCCCCATCCTATCTCTCTGCCAGAGAATCCTATGCTTATTGTTTTATCTCTCTAAGTAAAAATGCAGAGACCACAGTCTTGAGTTTTCATCTTTAAACTTTATCTGTGTCCTTGCTATGGCAGATAATAGGTAACATATGAGGATTTTGCTCTCTTACTCCATCTTTCAACTCTATTTTTCCCTATCTTTTTTGATAATCATGTCACTATAAACTTACACATTTTCATATGGCTTCTATTTCTTGTTTTATTGACTTTAGACAGCATTTCCTGACTCCCTGCTTTACATAATGAATCTATTAACCCCCACCTTTCCTTCCATGTATTCTTTCATTTCTACCTGCATCCTTTCCAAGATGCTAACTTTAAAAAAAAAAAAAATTCATTCTACAGGTATAGTTAAGTCATCTATGCCCACATCCCTGAACATATTGTTTCCTATTATAGATATAGCCCTGTTATTCCTTCACTACAATCTTGATAGGTTCTGGAAATGAAAGAGGAGAAAACATCTAGTTTAAGTTGGATCTTTCACTTACAAAAATTTTCTTCATACCCTGTTTTAAAATGAAAAAATCCTAGCTTTGTTTTCTTTTCAGGAGGAATATCCACTATTCTTTAACTGATGAAAGTATCCTCTTTCATATTGCTACATTTATATTGGCTGAATCGTCAGGGTTTTTTTTTTTCAGCTAAAAAACCCTTAAAAATAAAGATGTTATATGGTTTAACATCCATTGGGGTTGGAAATACTCATGTTAGTGTATTACTTCACTCTCTAGATGTTACTGTATTATGAGATATGGCAGGGCTGTTAATATTCCCCTCTTGGGGCAAGAACTCTTACTGTGTTATGGACCAGGCAATGACCAAACAGACTCCATTTTACCCTGAGACTCCATATGATGTAAAAAAATGCTTCTCCCATGGGAAAGCCCTGCCTCTGTACCCATTAAGAGTTACCTAGAAGTATACTTGGCAACACAAAATAGCAATTCTTATGTAAAATCGTTCTCTTTGGTTTCCATTTTTCTTGGGCAAATGTACCTTGTCAGAGATTGATTGTCTAGACATTAGTAACCATTCTCTAACTTGTACTGAACTAGGGTCATTTTGATCCACTTCCCTTCTTCTTGCTTGCTGCTATGCCAATTTGGAAAGGCCTGTGGGAAATATAAATGTACTCGTTGCATTGTCTTGCTAACTGCCCAATTCAGCTTCTGTACCTGCTTGTTTGCAGCTACATCAACCCGGATGTGGGTTTTGCTTTTAAATATTCTAAAATGCTCAGGCTTGGGGCTGCTTTCTGCAGAGACAATTTGATCCTGTGGGAAGCAGTCCCGACAAGTTGGAATAAAGACTGTTCACTTTGGACAAACTTGGGACTTGGTGAGTTTTCTGAGTGACCTGTCCCACAACAACTGTACTTTTATATGAATATGCTTAAATAGCATGGATTTCTTGTCAATGTTTGGTATATTATTCTGGCAAATATTTCTCCCCTTCTGCCAATGTTTTGATCTTTTGAAAGTCTGCCAATAGGGTTCTTAGTGGCTCTAAATTTGGGGAGTTTGGACTTCTCTGAAATAGGTGCCTCCTGCCTTATTGTTGCTCTTATTGTAATTCTTTTGAGTTGTTCTGTTTCTTGCTCTTCCCAGTTCAAAGACCTAGGAGGTGACTCCCTTCCTTGGGGGATAGATGTATCTGGTTGACATTCAAACTCATATTTTACTGAGCCCTCTTTGAATTTTTCCTCTTCTTTTTGAATACATCCTGCTCTCCATCTTCAGAGCTCTGGATCAGCCAGAGTTCCCCTCAACTTTCCCTTGAGAGTTTTCACACACTTTTTCCTGTGTCACTTTTCCCAGAGCATGATAAGGAAGTGATTTCTCTTTTGTTTTTGGTAGCCTTTCAGAAACACAGATTAGATAATCAAGAAGGGACTTTGAAGTCATTGGACTTCCACTTTCAGCATTAGACTTTTTGGGGGCAGGGATCAAGATTGCAGGATTAACTTTTTTAATATCTCACTCTGATAATTTTACATATAAGAACAATAATTCATTAGAGAATATATATTGGGTTCTTCTATGTGACAGACATACTGGGGGTATTATGGCGATTGAAGAACAGGTATGGATTCTATTCAGGTATTAATAAAATAATCACACAAATGTAAAATTGCATAAGATTGGTGGAGAGGATGAACAGTGCTATGAAAAATTTATCATAGTTCTAAAAGGTGAGGAAGAATAATTTAGGAATGGGCATGTGATTTATGAGGAAATGGTATGATTTTATTTGTACTGAAAAATGGTATGATTTTATTTGCTGGGTGTGATGGCAGATGCCTGTCATCCCAGCAACTCGGGAAGTTAAGGCAGGAGGATCACAAATTCAAAGCAGCCTCAGTAATTTAGTGAAGCCCTAAGTAACTTAGTGAGATCCTGTTTCAAAATGAAAAGGGCTGAGGATGTTGCACAGTTGTTAAACACTACTGGGTCTCCTGAGTTCAATCCCTGGTACCCTCCGACCCCCCTCCCCAAAAGATGATTCAGATTGACTGTACTGAACAAGGGCCAGAAGGAATGAGAGCACAACAGTGACAATAATGGGGCAGGTGAGATATGGTTGTCATAGCTATTTGGTGGGATCTCAGATTCTGCATTCTGAAAGCTCTCAGGTAATGTTGATGTTTGTGATTCTTATATCACATGAGAATAACAAAGCTTGAAGACTTTCGTTTTACCTTCTCAAGTTGCCACTAGCTAGAAACTTTCTGGAAAACCTGATACCTAAACTTGCTTACAGGGTGCTATTTTAACAAACTGCAAGCCTGAACCAAATCCTTCATGGCTCAGGGGTTTGTGTAGGTGGGTTAATGCTTTCAAGGTGAATAACTTCCACTGCGCAGTATAGTAAATCAAACCATCACAACAAAAAATATGAATTTCTGGGAGGGATTTATCTTTTCTGACTCATTCCAGTACCTCACGTGCTCTTTAATTCTGTGTGGGCTCAACCTAGGGGCAAGTCTGTAGTTGGTAAATGTGACCACAAATGGATGTAAGATCAGGCATTACCAACCCCCTGCCCAATAGATGCTAACTGGTATTTTTACATGACCTGAAGGGAAAGTGACAGGAATTAATTCATGGGCTCAATACCTGATAGGTGAATTACCCCATCATGAGGGCACAGATATTCTTCAACAGTAGAAGTGCAAGTCATCCTAAGGTGGTAGTCCCTGGTACATGTGCTCCTTGTTATTTAGTCATACATTTCAATTCCATGGTTTTATTACCCACAAGTTTAGCTATACGTGGGCTCTGTCTTGTCCAGTGAGAAGGTTCACAGAACAGGGTAGAGTGTGGCTGTGGAGTCACGAATTAAGACCTCCAGAGACCAAGCTGGAAGCAGGTCTGATTTTATTGCGTATTTACCATGTATGTATATTTGGGCAGTAGTTAAGCAGATTATAGGCAACAATACAAGTTCTGGCCAACTGTCCTTACCAATTGAGGAGTGGGCCGTACATGTGGCCTGACGCTCAGGGGGCTGTGCCTACGGGGTAAGCAGCCCCTGAGACCACACATGTGGCCTCAAGCCCAGGGCACTGTGCCTACAGGGTAAGCAGCCTGGCCCTCATGTGCCCAGCACATGATTAGATTAGAGATGTAGTTAAGTATGATAAAATGAAGAGAGTGGCCTGCCAGTTCTGCACCATTAACATATGCCACATATGCAGCACTCCATGTACTTGTCCCCAAATAGCTATATAGTTTTCTCTATAAGAATAGAAACTCAAAGAATTTTGAGATTATAATATAATGAATATAATTTAATATATTATAATATAAATATAATTATAATATAATATAAACTCAAAGTCTATATTTTTGACTGAGTTCCCTTGAGTGTTTTCTATATCCTTTTATATCTTACAGAATGCATATTTAATCATCCCTCATCCCTGAAATCTTTAAATGATAAAAAATGAAAGCACTGCTGTGTGTAATTTCATACTGGAAACAGTCCTGGTGTTGACTGAAAGGAGTGAGCACAGGCTCAGGGACTGGGAACTCCTGTGTGCTGAACCAACTCTTGCAGCATCTGAAGGAACCAGGAACGTGGGCAAAGGCTCAGTTCACCTGCCTCAGCTGAAGTGACATGGAGGCTGCTAACACTTAACTGGCCCCTCCAGAGAGAGGGAGTAGATGGCAAAGCACTTTGAGGAGGCCAGGATGGGGTGAAAGCCTAAAAATACTCAAAGTCCTATATGTAAGTTCACTGAGAATGTGTTTACTAGGTCTCATCAACCACAAAATAGTTTACAAGTTTTTGTCCAATTCATAATAGCTAAAATTTAACAGCAATCAACACAGTATAATAGAATTGCAGTAATGATTATGTATACCTTACATATTAAATATGTAAATAAGACACTCTTACAAACATTGAGGTACATTTTACATATCGTAGATTCATAAAGGAAAGTATATTTAAAGATTTACTAGGTGTTTCAATGCAGAAAAGGAAGCTGAGGCATAGGAGATTAATTTCCTTGGCCAGAGATATAGAGTGTGACTGCTTTAAGCCAGAGACAAGAAGAAGGAGAAGGAGAAGGAAAAGGGAAGAAATAAAGAAGGTGAATTTGTTGAATACCAGATATTCTTTTTTTTTTACATTCCACAAAAATTTATTGGAAGACCAATTTCTCTAAATTATCACCAACTGTTATTATCAAAATCAGATATTCTGATAGTATTCTTAAACAGATGAATCCAATCCTTACAGCAAACTGTGAGTATATTATCTATACAGGTTATGTCTTGTCCAAACCAGCAGCATAGGTAGTGAATATAAGAGTTAAGTATGTGTTTCAGTGGCTGAAAGAGCATGTTTTGCTTCTTCATTTTATTATACTTAACTACATCTCTAATCTATACTACTGGATTGCCAGTATTATAGGAATACACGTTCCTGTGCCAGAGGCCTGAGTAATCTAGACCCTGTCCTCTGGGAGGTATATTGGCATTGGAAATGGAGAATCCCTTTTCCCATAACAGGTCCAACATTGTCCATTTCAGATATAACACTAGGTCTGGTGTTCAGGTATAGTGATGCAGCGTCCTCAGGCTCCCATCCTCCCTTTCCTTAATTTGTCTTGGCCCTCATCTATCAATTGCTCTCCAAGTCTTTTTTCAGACTTCACTGTCTTCAAACCTCTGTGTTTCTTAGAAAGTCTAGTGTGTCTCTTTTCCACAGGTTTTAGAAAACCATCTCTTACAGAATACAGTATATTCAGTGTGTTTTCAGTCATAAAGAGTAACCATCACATTTGTAGGATTATGCATTACTAGTCTCCTACAGATGAGAGGACATACCACTTTAATGGGCATTTTACTAATTCTAACTGTTAAACAGTCTTGTGGTGGTCTCTGACCAGTCTGTTATTGGAAAATAGGTTTTCCACATCACAGTAATTTTCGCTCTGAAGCCCTTGAAATTACACTTTATATGTGGAGTACATGTGCTTCATGGTTTTCTTGGCTGTATATACTTCTTATTAAGAAAATGTGTAAAATGTGATCATTAGTCATGAAGTTGGACTTATTGCTGACTCTTAAGAAGGGCATATTGACAATGCTGAGCTTTAAAATTTGAATTCAACTGAGCCAAGCCCTTGAAAAGATGTGGCAGAAACTGTTAGCATTGAAGTTCAATCAGTGCCAATGTATAAAAGAGTCTCATCCACTGTCATTGCTAAGCTTCCTTTTAGGAAGAAGTTTATGCTCATGTTCCTGTCAGTCTAAATGTTCACTTTTTATGAAATAATTTTACAGTATTCTTTGTATCATCAAAAAGATGTTTAAAATGATAATTTAATACATTTTGGGTATTTCAGTGCTTATTTGTCAGAAATTCACATTTCATCCAGTCACATTTACCAATTTATTTTGTTAAACTGACATATTAGTTTCAAAGATTTAATTTGTTTCATTACCAACAGCATATCTGTATTTGTGAGCACTATGACATGGTAACCCTAACATGCCAAACTGAGCTGGTTCTAGTTATTGAAATTATCAAGGTGGGATCATATTATCTTTACAGTATTAATAAGGTTTATTTTATGAACAAATGAATACACATGTATTTTCATTTGAAATAATAATACAATAGTATTATTTTAGTCAACATTGATTAATAAAGTTCAGTATGAAATGTATACTACACTATTCTCAGCCACTATAATCACAAACAGTTCCTCAAGTAGGAAATATAAAGGGCATTTATATTTATTGTGTTTATGTGGGTTTGTATCTCTGTCTTCTATTCTGTTTCTTTGGTCTTCATGTCTATTTTGGTACCAATACCATGCTGTTTTTGTTACTATGCCTCTGTGGTATATTGTTCTTATATTGTGATGGCTTCTTCTTCACTTTTCTTGCTAAGAATCACTGTGGCTATTTTAGGCTCCTTATTTTTCCAAATGAATTTCATAACTGCTTTCTCTATTTCCATTTAGGTTGTTATTGTAATTCTACTGGGGATTGTATTAAATCTTTCTAGCACTCTTGGTAGTATGGTCACTTTGACAATATTAATTCTGCCTATCCAAGAACATGGAAGATCATTCTATTTTCTAAGGTCTTCTTCAATTTGTTTCTTTAGTGTTCTGTAGTTTTCATTGTAGAAGTATTTTACCTCTTTTGTTAGATTGATTCCTAAATATTTTTTGAGGCTATTATGAATGGGATGGTTTTCCTAATTTCTTTTTCAGGTGAGTGTATAGGAATGCAATTGATTTATGGGTGGTAATTTTATATCCTGCTATTTGCTGAATTTGTTTATGCATTCTAGAAGTTTTCTAGTGGAGTTTTGGGGGCTTCTAAATATAGAATCATGTCATCAGCAAAGAGGGATAGTTTGAGTTCTTCTTTTCCTATTCTTAATCTTTTAATTTCTTTGGTTTGCTTAATTGCTCTGGCTAGAGTTTCCAGGACTGTGTTGAATAGAAATGGTGAAAGAGGACATGCTTGTCTAGTTCCAGCTTTTAAAGGGAATTCTTTAAATTTTTCTCCATTTAGAATGTTGGCCTTGGGGCTGGAGTTGTGGCTCAGTGGTGGAGTGCTTGCTGACATGCATGGGGCACTGGGTTCAATCCTCTCAGAGATACAGTTGGTATATGGGGAGACTGGTGTCTTATTCCCAAACCAGGTAGTTACCAAAGTTCACAATCTTGGAGCTTGAGAGGGATAGGGAAGGAAAGAAAAGAGAAAAAGAACAGACTGCCCATCCTTCTGCTGCCAAACCCTGAACTTAGAAGTCATAATTTAGCTGGGGGTGGAAGAGGCTTGGAGGAAACTTAACTAGTATGCAGGATGGAAGGATTTTTATATTGAATTCAGCTTTCTTACACAGTAAAACATAAGTCTTTAATACTATCCCCAAATTACCTTACCTAAGCTGTTTTCAAGAAGTAAGAAAGAAAAGTTCAAAAGGACATTATTTTAACCTAGTTGTGGAATTTTTTTTTAAGTTTTACATTACATTTTTAAAATGAAGTAAAAAACCTATTTAAACCAGCTTATTTAATGTCTTGTGAGAAGCAGTCTAGAAAGACTTCAAGGTGGAAGAAGGCATTTAACCCTATCTTCAAAGGATAACTTGGTTATAGTTTTGACAGGAAATATGGGGAGGGGATGAGATAGCAATTATCCACCTGCAGGTGTCCATCTCTTATATAGTCAGGGTAGACAACTTGTCTCCTGAAGAACACAATGTAACCAGGCTTCCCAGTTGTCAGTCAATGGTTTTGATGAGAGACTTGCATAGTTTCCTTGCCATCATCTCTTGCCACAGCTGCTAATATGAACATTCCTTCCCAAAGAAGAAACAGTTATATTTCATAGTTGGTTGGTGAGAAGGGTATGAATGGGAATATTAGACACTGGACATCCAGCAACAGAAAGATAGCTTATAGCTATAGAACATCGGTGCCATAGGTCTGGCAGGGAGTTTTGATGCTTATCCTATTACTCTGAGCCACAACCTTTAATAACCTTTCTGCATATCTAGTTTAGTAAGAGCTGGTATCCATGTCTGTTTCCTGTGTCTTTTAAAACTGCTGCTTAGTGATTTTTCATGCCCAGACCTGATGACATCTGGGGAACTATATTATCTTTCACTAGGTTGAATTGGAACATGTGGATAATTTGTCAGGAACTTGCAAACAGGAAGGGCTATAGGTCACGAGTATTATATCACCTTTACTTCTCACTTAACCTACTGTGTGTATCTAGAGGCACTTCTCAGCTTGTGTAGCCACTGAGAGAGAGGGGTCAGCACCACAAAGGACACCAACACCACTGGCTTGTGACTGTTTTCAGAGTCAACATTACTCAATCACAGTTCCCATTCTCTGAACAAACACCTCATAGTTGACATGGAGCCCTGCAGCCCATTTCCTTCTCCCATTGAGAGGAAGAGGAACTTTCCCTGGGTGAGGGTAAGTCAGTCACTTCATTCTAGAAGTCTGCTTCTGAGGAACAAAGTAGCACCAATTCTATGTATGCTGGGAAGTGGGTTGGGTCAGGGGCCACAGTGAGCCATAAACTATGTTTTAGTAAATATATATTTTTTTGCAGCCAGAAATCAGTTTCTCCTGGAAATTTCAGTAGAACAAATTATTTCTAAGATGACATGGCAAAGCAGTAATGTTGTTAAGACATGTCCTGTTCAATATGGTAACCACTAGCCATAGTGGCTATTTAAAATTAAGTTTGAATCCATTAAAGTTTGAATTCTAATTCCTCAATCACACTAACCAGATTCCAGTCCCTAGTGGCCTCATGTGGCTGATGGCTACCATATTGGAATCTGAGACTGAGAACATTTCCATTATTACAGAATGTCCTGTTGGAAAGTGATGTTTTTATTACATCATAATTAAGTTGGTGGTTATAAAAAGTTCTCCACTTTCTTGGCATGGTGTCAACATGCCTGTTATTCCTATTACTTGGGAGGCTGAAGTAGGAGGACAGCAAGTTAAAAGCCTGCCACAGCAACTTAGTGAGAACCTGCCTCAAAATAAAATGAAAAAAATTAAAAGGAATGAGGATGTAGCTCAGTAGTAGAGCACTCCTGGGTTCAATGCTCAGGACAAAAAAAGTATCTCTACACTGATTATCCTCTATCTGCCTCAGCATTTCCCCACCATCTTTGTTTCCTTTTCTATAGGTATTTTATTTTGATACAGCTATAGTATAGTGTCCATTTCAACCCAAAAGTTATATATGTATTTTTTAAGACAATGTGGAGGTTTTCGTAGGGTTTAAATGAAAGGACTTACTTCAGGGAAGAATCTTACCACAATGCTTGCTGAAGACATCTGGTGAGGCAAATCTCCAATTCTTATTAATAAGCTGAAGTTACTGGCTCCATTAATATAAACATGCATTTTCTTAGTTTTATTTGGTTTCATCATTAAAAATCTACATACTGGGAAGTGTAAGAGGGCAGGTCCTCTGTCCCAAAAAGATCACCCTCACCTCAGCCTTAAGTCAAGAATTTCTTCCATAGGAGAGAACTTTCCAGTTAATAATATTACTTGGAATGTAAATACCCTTGTGAGAGACAGAAGCAACTAACTCACACCACAATATAAAAACACTTTTAGGACACCTTTTCCTTGAAAGGTTATATTATGGGGAATAGGAAAGCCAAGGTATGCTGCTTTGGGAACCTTCAGGATGTCATGGGAGGCTGGGCAAGTTTTCCTCTGTACTCTTCATATTATTCCATTAGAAACTTCCGTTTTCCAGGTCCTAGTGGCATACAGTGTGTATGTATATATGTATCCATGTGTGTGTGTGTGTGTGTGTGTGTGTATAAATATATATATATATATATATATGTATAAATATATATATATATATATATATATATATATGGTGGTGAGAAAGGAATTAAGTGTGCTATAGAAAACAGAATTCTTTGAGCCAGATTGCAGGGAAGAAGACTTTCCACAGGATGCTCACTGCCATCTGTGAACAAACACTCTTCTGATTTTAGGGAAGGAATGGCTCACTCTGGAATTATTTCTAATAAATCACTTGTTCCCCATCTGTGTGAAGTATGGTTGTCTCTTATTAGTGGAAGCAATTCAGTAGTGGAGCTTTCCAAATCATTATTTCTGCTCAGGTTGGCATTTGTCTGCTGCACTTAAGTATTATTTGATTGTTTTAAAAGATTTGCCTAGGGTGAAAAAAAAATATGTCAGTTACTAGGATGTACTCTAGTTAGTTCTTGAGAGCTGGGATTTGAGCCAAATCATAGTGTGACCAGCTGTGACCATCCAAACATTTTTTCATGGGGAAAGAAATTCTGCTCAGCAGCTAGACAAGCAAAAACTCTTATCATGTTCTAAGAAACTGCAGCAGAACAAGCTCATAGCACATGCCTGTAATCACAGTGACTCAGGAGGCTGAGGCAGGAGGATTGCAAGTTCAAAGCCAGACTCAGCAATTTATTGAGACCCTGCCTCAAAATATTTTGAGATGCAGCTCAGTGGTTAAGCACCTCTGGGTGCAATCCCTGATATCAAAAAACAAAACAAGTAACTGCAGGAGAAGAAAAGTGAAACAATTACCAAACAATTGTCATTAGAGACCAGAAGCTAGGATTTCCTGAATTTTTTATATGCTCCATCAGCATGAGGTTCTTTCTTCTTGCATTTTTGTTAGTGGGTTGATAGCATGTATTCAGTAGATGTTCTTCAAGACACCCACGCTGAAATATTGTGGCAGGATCTCATAATCCCTCTTTCCCTTCTCTCTCTTCTCCTAGGACCCTGTGTCATACTTGTGGAAGAAAGCCTGGTGCAGCATATGCAAATTACATTATTTCAGATTGATCCATAAAGGTAGGTCTATAGCCATTTGGACTGGATACAGAGGGGATGTTCTGATCAATTGACACAAGGCTGGTTTCTGGGAATCTCCCCTAGCCCATTTATGTATGTAGGAGGATGCAGGGTCCTTCTTGGTTTCTCTGATGGAAAATTTGAGGCCACACAGCCACAGCTTCCAGAGTGGGGTACATGTGCACTGGGCTCATATAATGATCCACTGGGGTGGATGAAGAATGTATTCAGACTTCTGCTGATTTTTTTTATCATTTTCATGTAAAATTTCCATTGTACTGGCTTCATAATGTTCACAACAAATACAGTTCTACACATATCTAATTTAAAAATAAATATGCAGCTATTACTAACTATGTACTAACACTTTTTATTCCCCAAATCAGACCTAGATACAACTACTCTAGCTCTTACAGATGAGTCTAAATGAAGAAAAGGTGGAGTGTGTGTTTCTTAAACTTTGAAATTCCTGTCTGTGCCAAAGCTCTAGATTCATAACATAGATGTGAGATCTCTCTGCTCTAGTTATGGTGCTGACATGCCATTTCACATGTTTTGGTCTGACACTCAGTAAACCCACAAGAGTCAACAAGAGTCACTGTCTTGGCCCTTGCCAGGCTGTTTGGTAGTGCTGTGTCAGTGTCATTTAAGTGTTCTGTGGCAATCTCTAAGTCCCCATTTTACATTGTGCCTGGATTCCCCTTGAGTGGACAAGGGTACAACATTAGTGGGGATTCTGTGGAGTGAGGTGAATCTTAAGAGTAGTTTTGATTTGAATTTCTCTAATTACTAGAGATGTTGAACATTCTTCATATATTTGTTGCTTGATTGTATTTCTTCTTCTGTGAAGTGTCTCTTCGGTTCCTTAGCCCATTTATCAAAGACTTAGACATTAGAATAGAGATCCTGCACCTAATAGAAAAAAAATGTAGGCCCAAATCTTCATTGTCAGCTTAGGAACTGACTTCCTCAACTAGACTCCTAAAGTGCAAGAAATAAAATCAAGAATCAATAAATGGATTACTCATACATTGCTGGTGGGGCTGCAAATTGGTGCAACAACTATGGAAAGCAGTATGGATATTCCTTGGAAAACCTGTAATGGAACCACCATTTGACCTAGTTATCCCACTCCTCAGTCTATACCCAAAGGATTTAAAATCAGGATACTACAGTGATTCAGCCACATCAATGTTTATAGCAGCTCAGTTCACAATAGCCAAGCTATGGAACCAACCTAGATGTCCTTCAACAGATGAATGGATAAAGAAAATGTGGTATATATACACACAATGGAACATTATTCAGCCATATAGAAGAATGAAATTATGGCATTTGGGAGTAAATGGATGGATCTAGAGATTATTATATTGCATGAAATAAGACAATCCCCCAAAACCTGCTCAATGTTCTCTCTGATATGTGGATGAGAGGATGGAAGGGGAAGAATAGAAGAATATGAGTCTACTGGATTAGACAAAGGAGAATGAAGGGAGGGGAGTAGGAAGGGGAATAGGAAGGACAGTAGAATTAACTGTCATTAACATAACTTTCCTATCCTTGTATTTGAATACATCACCAGGGTAACTCCACATCATATACAGTCACAAGAATGGGATCCTAATTAGAATAAGTTATCCTCTGTGTGTATGTCAAAATATGCTTATTATCACATATATATAAAAAGAACAAATAAAAAATACATTTAATTGTTTCCTGGACCCTGGTTGCGGCTGTATCTGATCTACCCCTGGCATCTGTGTTCGAGGAGACTGGCCCATAGAGGGGGCATCCATGGATCCTGGGAGCTACCGTACATGATCTCTTCCTGGCATCTGTTTCGAGGGGTCTCTTCCCTGGACCCTCGTGCGGCTGTACCTTATCTCCCCCATCACCCGGACTCCAGGGGTCTCTTCCCTAGGGGGGGGAGTCCCCTTGACCCTGTGTGCTGCCGTACCTGATTTCCCCCCGACACCTGGGTTGGAGGGGTCTAGCCCCTAGAGGGGTGCATTCCCTTGTCTTCTGGGTATGGCCGTACTTTATCTACCCGCCGCAGCAGGTTCAAGGAGTATCGCTCTTAGTGCGGGGAGTCCACTGGACACTTGGTGCAGTAGTACTTGATCTCCCTCCCGTTTGGAGGGGTCTCTCCCTTAGAGGGGGAAGTTCCCTGGACCATGGATACAGCATTAGCAGTTCTCGCAATGGTACCCTGGTTCCAGGGGTCTCTCACTTAAAGCGGGGAGTCCCTTGGACCCTAGGTGAGGCCATACCTAATCTCCCCCGGCACCCAGGTTGAAGGGATCTCATCCCTATAGAGGGCCTTCCCCTGGACCCTGTGTGGGGCCATATCTGATCTCCTCCCAGCATCCGGTTTTGAAGGTATAGTCCCTAGAGGGGGGAGTCCCTTCATCCTGTGTTTTGCAGTACTTGATTTTTCCCTGGGTTCGAGGGATCTTGCTCCTAGAGGAGGGAGTACCCTGGACCCTGGCTACGGCCTTACCTGATCTCCCCTCAGCACCGGATTCCAGGGGTCTCGCCCTTAGAGGCAGGCACCCTGGACCCTGGGTGTGGCCATACCTGCTTTCCCCCCAGCACATTGTTTGAGGAGTCATGCTCCTATAGGTCGGGCTGTACCTGATCTCTCCCTGGCATCCATGTTTGAGGGGTCTCGCCCCTTAAGAAGAGGGGACCCCTGGATCCTGGTTGCTGCCATACCTGATCTGCCCCTGGCATCATGTTTCAGCGGTCTCTCCCCTAGAAGGGGGAGTCCCCTGGACTCTGAGTGCCATCATACCTGATTTCCCCCGGCACCTGTTTCCAGGGCGTTCGTCCCCTTGGATGCATAGTGCCACCATACCTATTCTCCCCCCAGCACCCGGATTCGTGTGGTCTAGCTCCTATAGACAGGCAATCCCTGGTCTCTGGGTGAGTCAGTACCTGATCTCCCCTGGCACACGGGTTCACGGGGTCTCCTCCCTAGAGGGGGGCGTCACTTGTACCTAGGTGAAGCCATACCTGATCTCCTCCCAGCACCTGGTTTGAGAGGTTTCCCCCCTAGAGGGGGGAGTCCCCTGGACCCTAGGTGCAGCAGTAACTGATCTCCCCATGGCACATGGTTCTAGGGGTCTCGCCCCTAGAGGGGGGGAGTCCCCTGAACCCTGGGTGCGACAATACCTTATCTCCCCCCGACACCCGGGTTCAAAGGGTCTGGTCCCTTCAGAAGGGGAGTTCCCTGAACCTTATGTGTGGTGCTACCTGATCTCCCCACCGGATTGGAGGGCTCTCGCCCCTACAGGGGGGAGTCCCCTGGACCCTGGGTGTGGGGGTAACTGACCTCTCCCAAGCAACCACCATCGAGCGGTCTTGCCCGTAGAGTGGTGAGTCCCCTGGACCTTGAGTGTGGCCTGTAATTGATTTCCTCCAGCACCTGAGTTCGAGTAGTCTCGACCCTAGAGTGGGGAGTCCCCTGGAACCTGGCTGCGGCGGGAGCTCCCCCGACACCCGGGTTTGAGGGTTTTTGTCTCTATAGGGGGAATCCTCTGGACCTTGGGTGTGGTCATAACTGATCTCCCCAAGACACCTGTTTTGAGGTGGAACCCTAGAGGTTCCCACCTGAACCCTGGGTGCGGCAATACCTTATCTCTCCGACACTTGGGTTCAAGGGGTCTCGTCCCCTGGATCCCGGGTGCAGCCGAGACTGATCTCCCCCCGGCACCCGGGTTTTGAGAGGTTTAGCCCTTAGAAGGTGGATGTTAGGGTCTGTAAACAAGTCAAGATGGCGCCTGGCATTTTGCCAGAGGGAGTGGTTTGTGAAGTAAGGCCAGGCCAGCGAGCCATTAAATGTGGAGATTCCTTATTGGTTGACTGCTGTATCTAGTTTATGTTAATTAAGATAAGCTGTGTGGAATGTATATATACCCTTCCTGTCCTACAATAAATGGCTCCCACTCCTGCTGTATCAATGTACACAAGTTGCTCGTCACCCCCCGGTTATTTTGCTGCAGCCGGACTGTGGCAGGTGGAGTCTCCTGGACCCTGGGTTCGGCTGTACCTGATCCTCCCACAGCATCCAGGATCAATTAGTCTTGACCCTAGAGGGGGGCATCCCTGGACATGGGTGCTGGCATACGTGATTCCTCCCTGCTATCTAGTTTGGAGTAGTTTCGTTGCTAGAGGCGGGCATCCCTGGACCCTGAGTTCTGCCTTACCTGATCTCCCTCTTCACCCAGGTTGGAGGTCTCTCGCCCCTAGAGTGGGGAGTCCCCTCGACCCTGGTTTCAGTGGGAGCTCCGCTGATACCCGGATTCGAGGGGTCTCCCCTAGAAGGGGAAGTCCCCTGGACCCTGGTTGCAGCCGTACTTTATCTCCCCATGGCATCAGGGTTCGAGGGTCTCACCCCTAGAAGGGGGAGTCCATGGACCCTTGGGGCGGCCGTATCTGTTCTCCCCTTGGCACCGGGTTTGAGGGATCTTGAACCTAAAGAGGGGGACCCCTGGACCCTGGGTGCGGTGGTACCTGATCTTCCCCTGGCACCAGGGTTAGAGGGATCTGGCCCCCTCTAACCCTGGTGCCCCTAGAGGGCCCTTAGAGGCGAGGTTTCCCTCCTAGAGGTGGGAGTCCCCTGGATCCTGGTTGCAGCTGTCCCTGATCTCCTCCCGGCACCTGGTGCAAGAGGTTTCCCTCCTAGAGGGGGGAGTCCCCTGGACCCTGGTTTCCGCCATACCTGATTTCCCCATGACACCTCGTTTCAGGGGTGTCGCCCTTAGAGGGGGGAGACTCCTGAACCCTGGGTGTGGCCATACCTTATCTCGACACCTGAGTTCAAGGGGTCTTGTCGCTAAAGGGGGGAGTCCCCTGGATCCTGTGTGCGGGTGAACCTGATCTCGCCGTGTCACCCAGTTTCAGTGGTTTTGCCCCTAGATGGGAAAGTGCCCTCGACCTTGTGTGCAGTGGTACCTGATCTCCCCATGGGTTCAAGTGGTCACGCCCCTAGAGGGGGGAGTCCCCTGGACCCTGGGTGCAGCTGTACCTGATCTCCCCCCAGAACCATGTTCAAGGGGGTCTCATACCTAGGGGAAGGTGATTTCTGGACCCTGGGTGCGGCCTTACCTGATCTCCCCAGTTCACCTGGGTATGAGTGATCTCACCCCTAAAGAGGGATACCCCTTCATGGCGACGGGCTTGGAGAGATCAAGTCTCTGACCTATTCAGCTGTGCGGGCATAGGGAGTTGTAAACTGTCTAAATGCTGTTTGCTCAGGATCACTAGGCAACGCTGAGCTGAGGTGGATCTGGGGCGAACAGTCTGGGCCTCTCAGAACACACACCGAGCCAGGATCGGCTGCATTCAAGCTCCCTTTCACCTGCTTCTTGCAGCCAAATTGCTGTGACTCAGCACTAACGACCCTGCTGAAACAACTGGTTGGCCCTTCTACTTACAGAGGTAAAAGCCAACCAAGCCTTCATAGGCAGTGGCCACAGGATTGAAACGGGGCTTGGGAGAGACACTCAGGACCAACCCGTTGCATTGGTCACCCAGCAAATGGAAAGAACTGTCACCATTTGCATGGCATACTACCATGGCAGAGAACTGACATCACCATAACGCGGCAGAGGAGATAACTTCATTGAAACCAGCGGTGACAGGTGTGTAATCCCCTAGCCATCCCTCTCCACACAGTGGGGAAACCTTAAGGGCCCCTCCTAGCTCTCCCGTGAGCATGATAGCCAGACTGAGGGAATCAGGTGTGGCGCGGGACACGTGGTGCTGAACTCCCAGCTATCGCTCCCACCAGTGCTGACAACTGAGGTCTCTTGCACCAGCTACCGAGGGCGTGGCTACTGGAGGGCAAGCAAATTCGCTGGGGGATCTCAGCTCCAAGCTCTACAAACTTAGGGTCTGAGGGAATGGCAAACAGGGAGAGTGCCCAGGCGTTCATGAAAACAGGGCTCCCAGGAGCAGCAGACCTGGCGTGTAGGCAGTATTGTGGTGAGCGTCACTGGTGAGCGGGGCCTGGCATGAGGAAAAGTGGGGAAGTGACTAGACACAAGAGAAGGCCCCAGGCACTCAGGATTGGAGACTCGCCCAGTCTGGGAGGAAGAGCTGCTGCACAGTGATTGGTTCCTGCCTATTGAGAGGAGAAGCTTGGCCCAGTGGGCACAGCTCCACCTACTGGAATAGAAGTTAATCAAACTCTAAGACTGCATTTATTAATTTTTTTTTTTAATTTGGGTTACAGAAGACATAAAGGAGGAAATCAAAAAATTCTTAGAGATAAATGAAAATACAGACACAACATATCGGAATCTATGGGACACAATGAAAGCAGTTTTAAGAGGGAAATTCATCTACTGGAGGTCATTCCTCAAAAAAAGGAAAAACCAACAAATAAATGAGCTCACACTTCATCTCAAAGCCCTAGAAAAGGAAGAGCAAAACAACAGCAAATATAGCAGAAGGCAAGAAATAATTAAAATCAGAGCGGAAATCAATGAAATTGAAACAAAAGAAACTATTGAAAAAATTAACAAAACTAAAAGTTGGTTCTTTGAAAAAATAAATAAGATCTACAGACCCTTAGCCATGCTAACGAAGAGAAGAAGAGAGAGAACTCAAATTACTAACATACAGGATGAAAAAGGCAATATCACAACAGATGCTACAGAAATACAGAAGACAATTAGAAATTATTTTGAAAACCTATATTCCAATAAAATAGAAGATAGTGAAGACATTGATAAATTTCTTAAGTCATATGATTTGCCCAGACTGAGTCAGGAGGATAATCACAACTTAAAAAGATCAATATCAATAGACGAAATAGAAGAAGCAATCAAAAGACTACCAACCAAGAAAAGCCCAGGACCGGATGGGTATACAGCGGAGTTTTACAAAACTTTTAAAGAAGAATTAATACCAATACTTTTCAAGTTATTTCAGGAAATAGAAAAAGAGGGTGCTCTGCCAAGTTCATTCTATGAGGCCAACATCACCCTGATTCCAAAACCAGAAAAAGACACCTCAAAGAAAGAAAACTACAGACCAATATCTCTGATGAACCTAGATGAAAAAATCCTCAATAAAATTCTGGTGAATCGGATACAAAGGCATATCAAAAAAATTGTGCACCATGATCAAGTAGGATTCATCCCTGGGACACAATGAAAGGGATGCAAGGATGGTTCAATATATAGAAATCAGTGTTATTCACCACATCAGTAGACTTAAAGATAAGAACCGTATGATAATCTCAATAGACGCAGAAAAAGCATTCGACAAAGTACAGCATCCCTTTATGTTCAAAACATTAGAAAAACTAGGGATAACAGGAACTTACCTCAACATTGTAAAAGCTATCTCTGCTAAGCCTCAGGCTAGCATCATTCTCAACGGAGAAAAATTGAAGGCATTCCCTCTAAAATCTGGAACAAAACAGGGATGCCCTCTATCACCACTTCTATTCAATATAGTTCTCGAAACACTGGCCAGAGCAATTAGACAGATGAAAGAAATTAAAGGCATAAAAATAGGAAAAGAAGAACTTAAATTATCACTATTTGCGGATGACATGATTCTATACCTAGAGGACCCAAAAGGGTCTACAAAAAAACTACTAGAACTAATAAATGAATTCAGCAAAGTGGCAGGATATAAAATCAACATGCATAAATCAAAGGCATTTCTGTATATCAGCGACAAAACTTCTGAAACGGAAATGAGGAAAAACACTCCATTCACAATATCCTCAAAAATAAAATAAAATAAAATAAAATACTTAGGAATCTACCTAACAAAAGAGGTGAAAGATTTATACAATGAAAACTACAGAACCCTAAAAATTGAAATAGAAGAAGATCTTAGAAGATGGAAAAATATACCCTGTTCATGGATAGGCAGAACTAACATCATCAAAATGGCGATATTACCAAAAGTTCTCTATAGGTTTAATGCAATGCCAATCAAAATCCCAACAGCATTTCTTGTAGAAATAGATAAAGCAGTCATGAAATTCATATGGAAAAATAAAAGACCCAGAATAGCAAAAGCAATTCTAAGCAGGAAGTGTGAATCAGGCGATATAGCGATACCACATTTCAAACTATATTACAGAGCAATAGTAACAAAAACAGCATGGTACTGGTACCAAAACAGGTGGGTGGACCAATGGTACAGAATAGAGCACATAGAGACTAATCCAGAAATCTACAACTATCTTATATTTGATAAAGGACCTAAAAGCATGCAATGGAGGAAGGATAGCATCTTCAACAAATGGTGTTGGGAAAACTGGAAATCCATATGCGAAAAAATGAAACTGAATCCCTTCCTCTCGCCATACACAAAAGTTAACTCAAAGTGGATCAAGGAGCTAGATATCAAATCAGAGACTCTGCGTCTGATAGAAGAAAAAGTTGGGTCCGATCTACATGTTGTGGGGTCGGGCTCCAAATTCCTTAATAGGACACCCATAGCACAAGAGTTAATAACAAGAATCAACAAATGGGACTTACTTAAACTGAAAAGTTTTTTCTCAGCAAGAGAAACAATAAGAGAGGTAAATAGGGAGCCTACATCATGGGAACAAATTTTTACTCCTCACACTTCAGATAGAGCCCTAATATCCAGAGTATACAAAGAACTGAAAAAATTAGACAATAAGATACCAAATAACCCAATCAACAAATGGGCCAAGGACCTGAACAGACAGTTCTCTGAGGAGGACATTCAATCAATCAATAAGTACATGAAAAAATGTTCACCATCTCTAGCAGTCAGAGAAATGCAAATCAAAACCACCCTAAGATACCATATCACTCCAGTAAGATTGGCAGCCATTATGAAGTCAAACAACAACAAGTGCTGGAGAAGATGTGGGGAAAAGGGTACTCTTGTACATTGCTGATGGGACTGCAAACTGGTGCGACCAATTTGGAAAGCAGTATGGAGATTCCTGGGAAAGCTGGAAATGGAACCACCATTTGACCCAGCTATTGCCCTTCTCGGACTATTCCCTGAAGACCTTAAAAGAGCGTACTACAGGGATACTGTCACATCGATGTTCATAGCAGCACAATTCACAATTGCTAGACTGTGGAACTAACCCAGATGCCCTTCAATAGATGAATGGATAAAAAAAATGTGGCATTTATACACCATGGAGTATTACGCTGCACTAAAAAATGACGAAATCATGGAATTTGCAGGGAAATGGATGGCACTAGAGAAGATTATGCTTAGTGAAGCTAGCCAATCCCTAAAAAACAAATACCAAATGTCTTCTTTGATATAATGAGAGCAATTAAGAACAGAGCAGGGAGGAAGAGCAGGAAGAAAAGATTAACTTTAAACAGATACATGAGGTGGGAGGGAAAGGGAGAGAAAATTGCATGGTAATGGAGGGAGACCCGCATGGTTATACAAAATTACATATAAGAGGTTGTGAGGGGAATGGGAAAATAAACATGGAGACAAATGAATTACAGTAGATGGGGTAGAAAGAGAAGATGGGAGGGGAGGGGAGGGGGGATAGTAGAGGATAGGAAAGGCAGCAGAATACAACAGTTACTAATAGGGCATTATGTACAAATGTGGATGTGTAAACGATGTGATTCTGCAATCTGTATTTGGGGAAAAATTGGGAGTTCATTACCAACTTGAATCTAATGTATGAAATATGATATGTCAAGAGCTTTGTAATGTTTTGAACAACCAATAAAAAAAAAAAAAACAATGATATCCATCACCCAGCTTTAATACACCTTAACATTTTGCCATTTGTTTCCTTTAGGCTTTTTCTTAATTAATAAAGCCTTATAAATGTTAAAAAACAACAACAACAACAACAACAAAAAAAAACCCAAGGGCTTATTTCTTTGGAATTGTGGGGCAGAGATGGTCCTTTGGTGGAGTTGTCATTTGGTATCTTCATCTTTCAGCACTTGCTAGAAGTTTTTTGGAATGAGTGGACGTGAGTGTCATCCAACTCGTTGGCAAGTAGCTGGTAATCCCTGAGGAGTAACTGTTGAAAGTTTGGTTAGAGATTTTGTTAATTTGTCCTTGAAGGAATTTTAAAATGCAAGGAAGGGAGGCACAAAATAAAAAGACCCCAACTAGAGGTCCGAGCATTGGGAGAATCCAGCAGATGAGGGGGTTTGTGAAGAGGCCCCAATAAGTTTGTTGTGCCAATTGCTGCTTTCTTTTTTCTAGTTGTTCCTGTAGCTGTTTATTCTTATCTTTCAGTATCCCTGACTGATTAACATAAAAACAACATTTCTCCTGTAAGAACAGGCAGAGGCCTCCTTTCTCCCAAGCCTTGGCAGTATTTTAGGACTACTGTTGCTAGGGAATCTAATTGATTTTGGAGGGTAAGTATGTACTCAGTCACTGTTCGAGGTCATCTATTACCAATTATATGGACAATTGATTAATTATAGTATGTGAGGGAGGTAGTCAAACCCACTGTACCCGTTGTCAAGCCTGTTATAATTCCTAAAGTAGTGAGGAGAGACATGAATTACATCACACGTTTGGTCTTATATGTGTCATGAGAGGGATTGGTATTTCTGTATCTCCTGTAACTATGTCTCCATAGGGAAACAAGAGAAAAAGAGTACATGTGCCTTGCCAGTCAGGGGGCAGACAGTGGTATACAGTTGTCAGACATGAAAGTGATGCCTCGTAGACTGAGCAGTGGCCCTTATTACTTTTCGATATAGAGATTGTTTGTTGACATTGATTCTCAGGTAACTTTCCTACTGGTTCATTCCCCGATGACTGAAAACATAATGGAGCAGCCTTGTAGAGAGGGACTACTGAGAGTTTGACTGTGGTGTCTTGAGTTGAAGAGTTCTCCTTGAGTTTAACCAAAGAAAGATTTATCGGGTTTGTTATTAGTTTTGGGGATTCAGTTCTATCCTGAAAACACAGCCAACATCCCTATACATAGTTTGTATTATTAGTAGTCTTTAACATATTAAGAGAGATATTGACAAGTTTAAGAGAGAGAAGAGGATCTTTGACTCTTTTTGCCAGGCAGCCAATTGGGTATATCAATCATCATCTTTCAGCAATGCTTCCTGTTGAGTTTCCAGACACTTGGACATGGAATGGGGAGAGCCGGGCCCGGGCTTTTACAAATGGCCATACAATATTTATTGTTATTATGTTCACAGGCCTGTGGATCACCATGAAAACAGTTCTTTGGAGGGGTTTCATTGAAGAATTTAAAACTCCCCCTAGAAGGAGTTTGGCTACAGTTCATGGGACAGAAGAGCACAGGGTTTAGCCTTCCCTGCACTATGCTTTGAAAGAGAGTTAGCAGGTATAAAGTCAGTAGACATAGGTCCAAAAAGAGTGTGGGTGTACTGTGTTGTTGTGGGTTCCTAGATCCTATTGGGAACCCCATGCTTATGTGTGTTCTTCTCCTCCAGAATGGAAGGGCAAGTTGTGCATGACTGGGAAAAAAATGGATCTTGAGAGGGTTATCTGGGGATACCTTATAGGTAAATCTAGGTATTGTGGAGGTCCTGTAATGTTAGGATCTGTGGTGAGATTGTCTTCTGGAGGGCATGCTGCCAGTTTTAACCTAGAAATATGAATCCAGGGGGTTACTTGCCTTCCTCCCTCTTGGAGTTTTGCAGCATTGGATGTACAAAGGACTACTTCTAATAGTCCTTCCAACTTTAGGGTTTGGGGGGAATCTTTCTCTTGGGGAAGAAAAGTAGATGTATTTGCCTGGTTTGAGGGTAATGGAGGCAGCTGAATTCTCTGGATATGGAAGCAACAAATCTTGTTGCTTTTATAACTCTGAGCATATACGGAAGAGAATGGGAAGAGCATTTTGGTCAGAGAGGTGCAGGGCACTGGTGAGACTTAACAAGCCAAACAACCATTTACCTCTCCAAGATTTTATTACCGGAGTGCAGTGGCTGATCACAGAAGGGAAGGGGGGGTTGAGTGAGAGAGAGAGCATAAGCAGGGTGTTGGTATTTATGGGATGAACACGAGGTGAGAGGGAGCAAAGGGGAGTGGGCTGTTACATTTTTATTGGCTGAGAATCTGTGCCACTTCAAAGGTAAGGGGATGCTCCTTTCAATGTTTGTGCCCTTCATAGGGTTTGGAGGTGATGGTTTGCACACCATTCAGAGTCCCCGCCATTCAGTGAATCATAGACCTGAACTCCCAAAAGAGAAGCACTTTGGGTATGATCTTTACCAACAGGAACCTTTATTTAACACAGTTTTTTTTTTTTTTTCTTTCTGGAAGAATTTAGGCTCTTTGAAGATTAATATTTATACTCAGCAGTAGGAAATTTTATTTTTTTATGTCTTCTTTCTTCTCTTCCATTTTCTGTTTTTTTTTTTTTTTTTCTCATTTTAAAACTTGGTTGAGAGAATTTATTCACCAGACTAATCTTGTATGTTTTCTGTCTGAGGAATCTTTTCATTGTTATCTTCCAGGTTTTAAATTAGGCTTCTAAGAAATATTTTTTTTCTTGTTTTTAATATACAAAGTCTCTGCCTTATTTTTTGAGTTTTGCACCTTGTGAGGTATGATTCATTGAACTCATGTTTGAAAGGAAATAATCTTTAAGTTAGTAAAATTTTAATTGTGTATTCTGATAAGGAAACTTAGTTTTAAAATTACCTTATCTGCCATAAAATTTTAAATAAAATAATTTTAAATGTTAAATATTCAAAATAATTTAATTTTCTTTCTCATTTGGTAATATTTGTCAAGGCAAAATAATTCATGCTGTTTTTATTATAATTTTATTCTGTGAAATTTGCTTTGTCATTTATAATTCATGTAGAATTATTCATAAAAATCTATCACTTTTTAAAAGATATCTGAGTTATCCAAAGAGGCAAGGTAAATAAAATTCAAGTTTTTTTTCATATATAATATAACTTTGTGAGTATATTTTATGATGGTAAACAGCCTTCAAGATGGAAAGTAGCCCAGACAAATGTGCTGAAGGGGAAAACTAACTCTGAAGGCTTATGCCTGTTTACAGCACACCATAAAAAAGTGGAGGTTTTTAAGGCCTGGAAGACTAAGGTGGGCATTTTCCTGAGAATATATACTCTTGTGATACTCACAAACTTTAGAGGAAAAGCCATCTATTAAACTCTTGAAGTGCAAGGACCCCTTAGTTCTGAGACACATCTCAGACATGAGTCATTTAAGAGAGTTTCCTGATAATGAGCTTTTGTTCACATTAGACTTTTTAATGTGGTTTACAAATATTGATTGATTTTAAAGTCACTGAGATGTGAAGATTCTGAACATTTATTTTGTCAAATATAAGGTCTAAAACATTACCCCTAGTGGACAAAAACACAATCTCTAGGGCATATTTTCCAATGCTGTTGAATCTAATTAAAATATACATTTAATGTGCCAAAATCTTCTCTAAATTTTTAAGAAACAATTTAAGTGTCTCAGCATTATGATTAACCATACTTAGAAAGTCATTTCAAGAACTGTAGAGTCATGCTTCCAGTAACAGCCAAGGTGATATCATATTTAAGTAAATAGTGAATTTTTAGGTTATTTGGGGTATAAGGTACAAATTCCATTAAAAGCATTTGAAAAAAGAAATACAAACACTGTCAGAAGGAGTCCTGATATATAAAAAATAAATCAGTAAAATAAATAAATAAATGGATAAAAATTTCAGACCAGGTATGGTGGTGAATGTCTGTAATACTAGTGACTATACGGAATGAGGCATGAGGATCACAAGCTCAAAGCCAATCTTAGCAATTTTGCAAGATCTAGTCTCAAAATAAACAAACTAATTCTCAATGACATCATGAGAAACAGGATAAAAAGTTTTAAGTTAGCATCTTACTGGACTCTAGATTCATTCCTTGACCTTTATTCTTTTGCTATTCATTCTCTTATTTTATATTTTCTACTGAAGTTCTTTCCAGAAACACAAAACCCTCTTCTTCCACAAATTATTTCCAGGAAGGACAATCTCTGTAAATCTTCATTCCTTTGGTAAGGATTGTCAAGCCTTCTATCGTGAATTAACAACTCTATTCTCTTCTTTAAGTCTGTTCTTTGGCCTGTTTTTCTGTCCCTCTCTTCATTGTGATTCATGACTACATAGTTACATTTATGGTTTACATTGCCTCTTTGCCTTAGAACAATTAAGCCTGATGCACACTTTTCTCTAAACCCCAAAACTCATGCTTTGGTTTTTCTTTGGGGTCAGCTACACCACCTGAGTTGATACAGGTCCTAATGCCAGCAGATTTCTCTTTTATTCAGTCCTAGATTTCTCCTTATCATGTATGGTGCTAAGGATTCCTTGTGCTTAGTGCTTCCCTCTTAGTAGGGTTGCATCTTATATACCAGTTTTGATGTAATGATATATCTTCTTTCAAATGTAGTAGAGGTAAAAAATGGATTTGATATTGGGTCTTCATAGAGATGAGTGACTGTAGTTTATACCTGTTGTGCTATGAGGCCTTCTTCATGGTATAAAAACATAGTCTTATTTTCTGTTCATAAAATTGTAATCATGAAATAAACAAACCAAGCCTCATGAAGTTCTGATCTCATTTAATTACTATAAATACTACATGTCTACAATACATTGAGCATTTGCTGTTTTTAAGGGCCACTTTACTTTAGTGAAGTCTAAAAAATTATTTAATCCCATATAAATAAGGAAAATAATATTGGGCACTATCAAACTTTACAGAAACTCTGAGAGAAATTATTAATGATTGACAGATGATAAAACTGAGATTCCCAGAATACTTAGTTGATTTATCATAGTTTATAGAGTTACTAAGTGAGAAAACCTAAGATATATATAAAACATATTTTACAAACTCTTATACCTAATAAATTATGAGGCCAGACTTTGATTTTATTGGCTTCTCCATTTAAAATTTTTATTTTAGAAACAATTTTATTAGAACAGATAATTGTATACCTGATTACAAATATCTAAAGAAACATTCAATATCTTCAATAACCACAATGCTCATAAAACTGTGTAAAGTAGAATTTTAATATCTGTACATAAGATCTTTAGAAAAATAAATATTATAATCTGGTGGTTTTAAGCATTTTTGGAATTGTGCTGTTATAAATATTGATTTAGCTGTATCCTTGTAGTATGCTCTGATGCTCTTCAGTAGAATAATGGATAAATAAAATGCACATTAATACACAATTGAATACATTCATGGCATTTTCAGATAAATGGATGGAGTTGGAGAATATAAATCTAATAAGTGAAGTAAGCCAATATTCAACAAAACAAATGCTGAATATTTTCTCTGATATAAAGATTGTGATTCAAAATTGAGAGGAAGGAGGAGGACGGGAGGAATAGAGAAACTATAGATAGGGCAGAGGGGAGGAGGAAGGGGACATGGCAATAGGAAAGGCGGTGGAAAAAGAAACATACCATTTCCCTAAGTAAATGTATGAAGACACAAATGGTGTGACTCTATGTTGTGTATAACAAGAGATATAAAGAATCGTGCCATATATGTGTATTATGAACTGAAATGAATTCTGCCATCATATATAAGAAATTAGAATAAATTTTTAAATATTAGATTATAAAAGAATGTGAGTGAATGCAGAAGAAATAAAATATTTTAAATAAAAAATCTTAATTGTATGTCTCGAAAATATTACATAAGTTCTCTTATGAAATTTGCAATACCCAAGATTAACTGTAACTTATTATGTGAAAAATAAATTAATAAATAAATTAAAAATAGAAAGTTATATGTTTGGGCTAGGATTACAGTTTCCTGAAACTTTGTGTGCAGAATATGTAAGGTAATGTTCAAACTCATCACAAAAAGAAGATGTTAAGGTGAGATGAAATTAGAAGTTGTTTTAGTCAGCTTTATTTTTTTTTTTTTTTTTACCACTGTGACTAAAGAACTTGACCAGAGAAATTGTAGAGGAATAAAATTTTATTTGCAGGCTTAGCTTTACAGAGGTCTTTGTCTATAGAAGACTGCTCCATTCCTTAGGGCTCAAGGTGAGGCAGAACTTAATGGCAGAAGGGTGTAGCAGAGGGAAGAAACTCTCATGATGACTAGGAAGAAGAGACAGATTCTCTGTTTTGAGTAAATACATAAATTTATACTTCAAAGCCACATGCCCAATTCCCACTTCCTTCAGCGACACATTGTCACTTCAGTTACCACACAGGTAATTTATTCAGGAATTAATTCACTGATGACATTAAGGCTATAACCCAATCATTTGTATCCCAAACCTCCCTGCATTGTCTAACAGGGGAGCTTTTGGGGGACACCTAACAACTGAAACATAACAGAAATATAGCAGAATGTGAAGCTTCTAACCATCTCTCCCTTTACTGATACACCGAATACACATATACTTATGTTATGGATCCTTATTTGACAAAGTCATGAATGAATTCAGAGATGTAGGTACATTGGACAATAAAGAAAATAACTACAGTGAAATGAGTAGGAAAAAGGTGGAGTAGACCTGGATATTTGAATTGTCGAGTGAAGTGCCACATATTTGGGACAAAATTCCCCCAAAGTCAGGGGACACCTTGAATAGAGGGCTATCAAGATATATAAAAGCGACTTTAAATATTTCTGTAATTTCTACATTAATTTATTCATTGGTTATAGAAGAAGTGATATATAAGTATAAAAATGACAAAGTGGTGGTCTTCTATGAACAAGTAAGTCTTTTCATGTGTTTCACAACCTGAAGGCAGAGAAGTTAAATCTCAAAGGTGTCAGTTTGTTCCAAGAATAGACTTACCAGTGGTTTTCTTACTTCTGTTGCTGGAAAATTTGCTTTTCTTTTGATTTAATTCTGGGTTCAAGAGGTAAAATTAAGCAAACCACTGATAGACTCAGTGTAACTTGAGCACTTTCTGAGCCCTGACCTACCCTTGTTTACCCCAATAATAATTTTAAGCCTACCAATTGTTTCCAGAAAAAAAAAGTTTCTCCATGCACTGAGTGTCTAACATTAGCAACTTCTGTTGAAGAAATTTTATCCTAAACTTCCAATATCTATAAGCAAAGGAGATTGAGCATGTGCAAATCTTCATACATAGCAAACAATTGGATTTGCATTGTGTGTAACTACATCTAAGGACTAAAATTCCCAGCAGTAGTGTTAGAAATGTGTTAAAAATTAATGATCCCCCATTGATCAGAGAAAGTATTTAAAGCACACTCTGCCTCTGGCTACTTGACAGCCTAAATTCTGACAAGCTAGTATCAGCAATTTAATGCATCAGTCAAATGGCAAAATCCTACACCCTTTGTAGTTTTGTCAGAATACCTTCTAAAAAAATCCAAAAGATAGTGGCTGTGGTTCTGGCTTAGTTGTACAGCAATTGCCTAATACATGAAAGTCACTGGTTTAAGCCTCAGAACCAGATAAAATAAATAAATAAAATAAAAGGAATTTGTCTGTCTCTGACAAATAAATAAATAAATATTTAGAAGAAGAAACAAAAATGGAAAAAATAGTAGATACTCCAGAATATATGAGCATAGATATAAATAATCAGTTGTAAAAATGTTGGTGAGAATATAAATTAAATAAAGCTGTTTTAGAAAATGGTATTCAGGTTCTTCAAAAAGTTAAAATAAAAATATAGTTAAATAAAATGATCCAGTACTAGTAATTTTGAATATGGATGTAAACAAATTAGAGTCATTACATCATAGAATACATTGCACTTCCATTTTCATGATAGTATTATTCACAGAGCCTTGTAATAAAAATTGAAGTACCTTTAAGATAAGTGGTAGGTTGGGCATGGTGCCCCATGCCTATATTACCATTAGATTTATAGGGTGAGGCAAGAGAATCATGAGTTAAGAGCCAGTCTCAGCAACTTATCAGTGAGGCACTAAGCAAAATAGTGAGAACTTGTCTCTAAATAAAGTAAAATTTATAAAAAGGGCTGTTGATGTAGCTCAGTTGTTGACTACCTCTAGTTTCAATACACAGTCCCATAAATAAAAAGTAAATAGGCCCAAAATGTTTACCTCATGCTTTATTTTACCTGAAACAATTTACTTGCACCCTTTCTGGCTTAACTGGACAGGTTATGTAACATTTCTTAACAAATGGTTATCTGCAGAAAAAATGAAGTTTCAAAATAATGTTTATAAGAAGAAGCCAAGTTACCCTTAAGGAAAGATTTTGTGACTCTGTACAGACCAGATTCTGAAACTAAGGGAAGTAAGGATAATTTCTACTAATCATAAAATCTGTAAGAGATTATTGTTAAGATTTCAATTACACCAGCAATGTACAAGTGTACCCTTTTCCCCACATCCTCGCCAGCACTTGTTGTTGTTTGACTTCATAATGGCTGCCAATCTTACTGGAGTGAGATGGTATCTTAGGGTGGTTTTGATTTGCATTTCTCTGACAGCTAGAGATGGTGAGCATTTTTTCATGTACTTGTTGATTGACTGTATGTCCTCCTCTGAGAAGTGTCTGTTCAGGTCCTTGGCCCATTTGTTGATTGGGTTGTTTGTTCTCTTATTGTCTAATTTTTTGAGTTCTTTGTATACTCTGGATATTAGGGCTCTATCTGAAGTGTGAGGAGTAAAGATTTGTTCCCAGGGTGTAGGCTCCCTATTTACCTCTCTTATTGTTTCTTTTGCTGAGATATTCCCCTTCTTGGTCTATTCCCTAAAGACCTAAAAAGAGCAGGCTACAGGGACACTGCTACATCGATGTTCATAGCAGCACAATTCACAATAGCAAGACTGTGGAACCAACCTAGATGCCCTTCAATAGATGAATGGATAAAAAAAATGTGGCATTTATACACAATGGAGTATTACTCTGCATTAAAAATGACAAAATCATAGAATTTGCAGGGAAATGGATGGCATTAGAGCAGATTATGCTAAGTGAAGCTAGCCAATCCCTAAAAAACAAATGCCAAATGTCTTCTTTGATATAAGGAGAGTAACTGAGATCAGAGAAGGGACGAAGAGCAGGAGAAGAAGATTAACATTTAACAGGGATGAGAGGTGGGAGGGAAAGGGGGAGAGAAGGGAAATTGCATGGAAATGGAAGTTGACCCTCAGGGTTATACAGTGGAGGGGGTAGAGAGAGAGGAGGGGAGGGGAGGGGAGAGGTGGGGAGGGGGGAGGGTGGAGGATGGGAAAGGCAGGGGAGCACAACAGACACTAGTATGGCAATATGTAAATCAATGGATGTGTAGCTGATGTGATTCTGCAATCTGTGTATGGGGTGAAGGTGGGAGTTCATAACCCACTTGAATCAAAGTGTGGAATATGATATGTCAAGAAATTTGTAATGTTTTGAACAACCAACAATAAAAAATTAAAAAAAAAAAGATTTCAATTACAAATGGTGAAAATTATCTTAATTAATCTAAAGTTTTCATGGCAGTGGATACTTGAGAGTTTGATGTTATCCTTCTGTTAGTCCAAAGCCAAGAATTTTACCTGGGCAGAACTATTTGGAATATTTTCTTAGATCAATAATACTGGAGTACAAGAGAGTCATGCTATTATCTTTTCAGAGAAGACATTCTGTCTTCCTTCAGAGTGTCCTCTTTTCCCTGCTTCACATCACATCTAATAAACTCATTGCCTTTCAATCTGAGTGATAAGTTTGAAAACTTTATTTCTTGATTGAAAAAAAAAAAACCTGCATTTGAAGATGGGGTTGTCTTCACATTACCTCATTTTCCCAGGAGATTCCAGCTCTGTCTCACTAAAAGATCCTTGCCAGCTTCAGGGCTTCCAGAGACTCCTTTGAGTGCCCTCAGTCCCTACTTCATACTATTCCCTAGAAGGCAAAGACCCATATTCATGAGACACTCCAGCAGACTTTAGACATGGTGTCTGTTTAAACCTTGTAGAATGCAGTTATTAAATCCATAATTAGGTCAATATGGGAAGTTAGGATAAGGAAACATCACACAGAAAACTTTTCAAAAAGGTATTTCAAATAAGACATTGTGATAAGTTATCTGTTCCTGGGAAGAAAAAGGGAGAAGAGACACATTGTTGTTATTTTTCAAATTGTCAAGTTCCACTTTTCTGGTTTTTTCTAATATGAAATGTTTACAAAAAGAAAGAAAAGTCTTTAAATTGCCATCCAGTTCTTGGAGAAAAATTAGAAACACTGCATCCATTTGAAATGTACGTGAAAAGAATTGATAATGCAAAGAGGAAATGCTGGCATTAAAAATGTGAACAGAGCCGAGTGCACTGTTGCACTCCTTAATCCAAGTGTGTTGGGAGGCTGAGGCAGGAGGATCATAAATCCAATGCCAGCTTCAGCAAGGGTGAGGTTCTAAGCAACTCAGTAAGGCTCTTTATTTAAATAAAATAAGAAATAGGGCTCAGGATGTGGCTCAAGGGTTGAGTGAGCTAATAAGTTTTAGAATAATTTATTATAAATCAAACCCACTTACTATAGGCTGGATGTCAAGATTCAGTCACAAGTTCCACAGAAGTCATATGGAAAACAGATGGTGTCTTATAGATAATGATTTAATTTTTCTATCTATCTATCAATCTATCTATCCATTCATCTATCTCTCCGTTATCATGGAGCTCTGTAGGGAGTATCTATAAGTCTTATCACCTGCTTTTTTTTCTACTAGGAATTGAACTCAGGGGCACATAACCACTGAGCCATGCCTATTTGTATTTTATTTAGAGACAGTGTCTCAGTGAGTTGCTTAATGCTTCAAAATTGCTGTAGCTGGATTTGAACTCTCCATCCACCAGCTTCAGCCTCTCTAGTTGCTGAGATTACTGGAATGCTTGAGCACATGTGGCTGATCCCCAGTCTTTTATCAACAAAAATAGAGCAGTCAAGAAACTGTCTTGCTGACTTGATTTATTTCTGGGTTGGATGCAATTTACTGTCACTCCAACAGTAGACATACCAGGCTCAGTTTGAGACAGTGCCGTATCTCTTTCCAATAGGTCTCTTAGTTAAGAACTGTTCAATCCACACACATCCAGTGATAATGGGGAGGGCTTCCACAATCATCTTTTACCTTTGTTTTAGGAGTATGCCATTCTTTGAATCCATTTCTCTGCTTCCAGTCCTAGATCAGGAGCCCCAGGTTTCTGCACTACACAGGAGCTGAAAAGAAAAAAAAAATATTGAGGGAACACTAAGCATACTGAAAGACAGGAAATAGTATGTGTGCATTTTTATTTTAAGGCTGGGTAGGGAGAATGCTCAAAGCCAGCGAGACTGGCAATGGCGGGAATTGGAAGTGGTGGCCAGGGACTCCTCAGATTTCCCTCCAGTTTTGGGGGGTCAGAGGGTTTCTCTGTTGCAGCTCAGTTTTCAGTTTTCTCAGACTAGTCTAGTGGATCTCAGATCAGCCTTTAAGACCCCAGGCCTTCTGTTCCATCGTTGTATTGTGTTTTCAGCACCTTTTTGGATTTCTATTTGGGCTTCTGTGTGAAAGAGCCCAGCATGTCCACAGATTGTGTGGTGAAGACTGGAATAATCGTCAGGAGACGACCTCAACTCTATTATCTGGGTTTCTGCATATTATAAGCTCTAGTTTTTAGAATCCCTGTTCTTGCTCCTCCTGAGGTTTTTTGTTTGTATGTTTGTTTGTGTTTGTGTCAGGAATTCAAACCAGGAGTGTTTATATACTGACCCATGTCCCCAGCCCTTTTTATATTTTTTATTTAGAGACAAGATCTCACTGAGTTGCTTAGCACAATACTGTTTCTGAGGCTGGCTTTAAACTTGCCATCTTTATGTATCCTGTGATTTCCAAATGTAGGGTAAAGAGTATCTCAAATCCAGAATAGCTTTCTGATATCCAGAACTCCTATCTGATATCCAGAACCCCAGCTAAGCTCTCCATTGTTCTGAGAATAAATCCAAGCTATCTTTTCAAATTCTCAAATCCAAGGTTCCCTGCTCACTTTAAATGAAGATAATAAAGAATAGATAGTAAAATGACAAGACAGCTCTATAATGGACAACATTAAACCACACCTGAAGGCTAATGGATAGATATGTTTAAGAAAACCATTAAGCCCTATTTCAAATGTAAAAACCCTTAAGGCTCACTTGTGGGTATGCCTTCACCCAAACACTTTGTCCCAGGTGTGAAGCCAGATGGAAGTTATGGGAAGGTGGATGGGATAAAGAATGGAAGTGAACCCAGATGATAGCCAGGATACCTTTTTCTATATCTATTTTTAATGGATTTTGCCCCTGTTCTGCCCAAAACCATATATAAACTCCAAAGCTGGCACACCAAAATGAGTTCTTCTTTTATTATGCTCTCTTCTACATTATGAGAGTTCTGTTTCCTCTTGCTTAAATAAATTCTATTCTGTTTACTCTTTCCTTGTTTGAGTGTCCAGAGATTTTATTTTTCAAAATTTTTGAGACAAGGGGCTGGGGATGTGGTTCAAGCAGTAGCGCGCTCGCCTGGCATGCGTGCGGCCCGGGTTCGATCCTCAGCACCACATACAAACAAAGATGTTGTGTCTGCCGAGAACTAAAAAATAAATAAATATTAAAAAAATTCTCTCTTTAAAAAAAAAAAAAAAAAAAAAAAAAAAAAAAAAATTTTTGAGACAAGATCCCAGACAAGATTGGTGAAGTGGGGAATTTATTTTCATCTGAAAACTCCAGTTTCAACAAGATCATTTATTTTATATATGTTTCATTTGGAAGGGATGACTTATTTGTAGTTTTCTTTTTCTCAAAGAATTGGAGAGCAATTTTTTAAATACTTTATTCTTGTGAGCTTTCCACATTAGAAAAAAAAACAGGAAAAAATTAGGTGATATTAAAAATAATGACTCTCTTTTAAATAAAATTGTATAATTAATGTATCCAAATTAAAGATTTTTTTTTAAAAAAATGTAATGGATTCACAATTGAGGATTTTTTTCATATGTAAGACTGTTTATTAAAATGACCTGTAAAAGCATTTCAAACGTTCCAGAAAAATTCTTTGTCCTGATGTGAAGGAAAATGAGATTTGACTTGATTTAAACTACAGGGAAGTTTAATCACAAGAGCTAAACTACATAGTGAACTTGAAGGTCAATAGCAATATGAATAACAGTGCATTTTTAATAACCTGATTTACATAGATATTAACCAGTAGCCTTAGAACTTTTCTGTTTGGGTTGAATCAATAAACCAGATGTCAGTAAAGCAGTGTTTAATCTCCAACTGTGGTTTCGCTTATCACAGTGTCTGAGGTCAGATTCCCCACTGAAAATTTTACAGTAATTTGGGTCCTCATTTCTATTGATATCATATGAGTATTTGCATCAGAGCTTCCACCTTAGGTTGGCAGTAATTTTTATCTAGGGATTTCTAAGTTTTGATTCAGGAGTCATTTTGTCTAGAGATCCTGAGACAATGCTTCTTAGCCTCGCATGAGAACATGTGCCTGCTAAAGGGTCAACACCCCCAAAACCTATGACATAACTCCTAAAGCATGCTTGTGAAATTCCTCGTGCAGGCTAAAAAATTGCTCTGAAGTGCCTACAAGCTCTCTTCAGAAGGAAAGCCTTGTCAATTTGCTCCATGCTCTGAAAATAAGTCCCTTGCATGGGATTCTGGTGTGTGGTGTGGTCTTTGTGTGAATTCTGTGAGCATCTTTTCAATTTCAACCTCCCATATTTGTCCAGTGCTTAATTTTAGAACATTCTGACATAAGATACCCACAGACACCAATTTCGCTTGACCTATTTAGAAAATATTAGTATCTGAGTCTTGCCTTAAAGAAATCAGTTTGAACAATAAGTGTGTAGCTTCTAAGGAGAGTAGTGGGATATTGTGCAGCTGTAAGGAATCTTCTGATGCATCTTTCATGTAAAAGGCAGCTCATTTGGGGTTGCATACCAGGAATTCAACTCAGGGGCTCTCAACCACTTAGCAACACCCTAGACCTATTTTGTATTTTATTTAGAAACAGTTGCTTGCTGCCTCACCATTGCTGAGGCTGTTTTGATGAACCCTCCATCATCTAACCTCAGACTCCCAAGCCCCTGGGATTAGAGGCATTCTCCACTATGCCTGTCTGGTAGTTTATTTTTTATTTTTATTTCATAGACACTGTGAATAAAGCTACAATAAAAATGGAACAACCGTTATTTCTTTGAGAAAATTTTGCAATTCATTTAGATATACAATTATAAATATTATTACTGGATTGCATGGAATTTTCTACCCAGATTTATTACTTTTCTATTTTATTTATTCAGGTACTCTAGATCAACCCATAGGCACTTTGCCACTGTGATACACCCCAACCTGCTCCTCCTTTGTGATACAATGTCTCACTCACTTGCTTAGGACCTTGCCAAATTTCTGAGACTTATCTTGAACTTGAGATACTCCTTCCTTATCCTCCTGAGCCACTTGGAGCATTGGCATGTACAGCCTTTCTCTTCTACCCCAAATCATTATTATTGGATTATATTGCATTTTTATCTTCAGCTTTTCAAAAACCTTAACACATTTTTCAAAAATATATTTAGTAAATTTATATTGTCACCAATACTTTTACTTGAATATATACTCTGGCATCCCTGTAATTATTCAGATATTTGTTTGCTTTATTTTCATTTGCTTACTGGGAATTTGACCCAGGTGTTCTTACCACTGAGCCACATCCCTAATGATTTTCATGTTTTATTCTGAAACATAGTCTCACTAAGTTGCTTAGAGCCTTGCTAAAACCCTGAGGCTCTCTTTCAAGTCACAGTCCTGAACCTCTGGGATTACAGGCCTCTGCCACAACACCTGGCTTTGGATTTTTTAAAAGCCATACTAAGAGCCCTGCATAGGGTGCAGAATACCTCTTGGATTCATGTACTAAATCCATGAGTCAAGTTTATGTGAAGTATGTAGGAGTGTTGTATAAAGATTTTTTTTGAAATAGGGATTTCTGGTTTCTAACACTTTTTCAGAACTACTATTTGGTATAATAGTCCATACAAGTGCTGGAAAAACAATGCAAATCCATTGGTTTTCAATCTATGTAGATTTGCACATGCTCAATCACCATTGCTTCCAGAGCTTGGAATATCACAAGATAGTAACTTGAACAAAATATGTTCAATTTGAGAAACTCAGTGTACAAGCAAATTCCTTCTGGGAGCAATTGGTAGTTCTGCTTTATTACTGGAGTTAACAGGTTGGGGCTGGGCTCATGAAGAGCTAAAATCTCACTCAGTGTACCAGTGGTTTATTGTATTTCCCCCTGTTATACCCACAATACAACCTGGAAAGAAGCTCCTCTGATAGCAATAGTAATTGGGGAAAAATTTAGGCAAATTTCTTATTGAGATGAACTAACAGCTTTGATATTTGGCTACTTCATTGCTTTGATTCCACCTGATAAAACACTTGCAGAGACTTTCATGGACCCTAGAAATTACCACATATTTTTTGGGTTAGACAGTTTTGTACCACAACTTCAATATTTCTGTTTACTGTGGGTGACGCTGTTCACTGGGGATTTGGTCCCAAATGTTGTACTTTACTCAAGAAAGAACTAATGCTCAGTTACCCCAGGTTTTTTGTTTTTTTTTTTTTTTATATAAATTAAAAGTAGATATTTTCTAAATTGTTAAATGTATTTAAGCCTCTCTACTCATTTATAACCTTGTCAAAGAGAAACTTATAACATGAGTAGCTTCTTAATTGTATTTATAGATGAAGGGAGAGTCCAAAATTATAATATTATTCTTTTTTTCAACATTATCTTCCCTAAATATTTTATTTTTGTTGTGTTGCTAAGTTTGGAACAGAGTACCTTGCACATTCTGCAAACACACTCTACTAGTGAACCATACTACCAGTCCCAAATTTCAACTTCAAATAGGATAATTTCACCAGTCACATCCAATATTATTTTTCATGTGGATAGTTCTTTTAGGTCATTCTATTGCTGTTAACAATAACAAAAATTTATATACATATGGATTCAGATTTAGTTCAGTTTTGATTAATTTATCTGTATTATTGGTATATAGGTTTATAATATACATTAATCTCACATAACAATAATTATTTTATTTGGTCTTCTAAATTAGAGGTCTGAGGCAATTTTACATATTTTTTCTCAGATAAATTTTAGAAAAAATAATTAAGCATGCTAAAATTTTGATGGGAGCATATTATAAATTAAACTGTTAAATGGTTGTCACTACAATTATGAGTTCTATTTACACACATAATGTGTATAATGGAGCATTTTATGTCCTCTTTAAATTTTTGTTTTGTGATAAGTTGTATATAGTTTCCTTGAAAGCCTGTATACTGGTGATGTGTTACACAGATATCACTTGTGTGTAATACTTATGTATTTTAATACCAAGTCATAAAATTAAGATAAAAAATGTCTGGAGATGTGGCTCAGTGGCTAAACAACTCTGTGTTCAAACCCTAGTACCAAAAAATATATATTAATAGATATGAATACATTGATCACTAAAAGTGGGAAACAGGTAGGCACAAGAAAGTATGGCAGACCCAGCAATTGCACACTTGAATATTTATTGCAGAGAAATAAAAACTTACGTTCTCACTAGACTTGTACATGAATACTTATGGCAGTATTTTTCATAATCACTCAAACCTGAAAACACCTCAATTATACTTTGACGCAAACAGCCACATTATCCTTCAATGTGTTAAACAAGCTTTAGTATGTCCATATCATGGAATAGTATGCATTAATCAAAAGGACAAAATATTCACAAATCAAATAGTTGGATGACTGTTCTAGAGAATTATTCTAGTGAAGATGAATTTTTAGAGATTGCATATTTTATTATTCCATTTAACTAATAATCCTAAGTAAGCAAAATTATAGAAATCAAGAACATCTTATTGTTTGCCAATAGTTTGGAAAAGGATTCTGTTGGGAGGGAAGTAAGTGAATAAATAAAATTGCACCATGAACAAGGGAGCATTGTAGTGATGGAAATATTTTATATCTTGACAGTAGCAATGTCACTATGTAGGTTGTGATATTTAATTCTAATTTTGAAAGATGGTATTGTTAGATATCACTCTGTGACATTTCTTATTATATTAAGTGAAGTCTTTATTTTGAGGAAATGTGACATTTTCTTAGTTAGACCTGGAAAATAATAATTAAATACTGTCATTTGATACTTAGAGGGAACTAACTAAAGGGAATATAAGATCGCTTTGTATTATTTTTTGCAGTTTCTAAAAAAAATTGAATTTAAAACAAATCTACACAAAGAAAAGAGTGCTATTAAACAGCATGCATACTCAAATATGTTATGTAGTCAGAATTAGCATGTTTGCAATCATTAGGTCACTACCAAGTATTGATAGGGAAATTTGTTTTTTGAAAATAAAAAATAAAGTTGGTATCTATGCACATATTTTATTTTTTTAAAACAATGTCATTGCTTATGCATATTATAGTTCTGCATTGATTGTATGATAAATAAAACAACAGAACAACAACAGAAAAGAACGAATGTAGAAAAATCTGGTTTATACATGTCTTCTAGTGTAAAACTGTGTGAGACTCTGTCAATATTTTGAAAAGTATGTGATATAAATTAGATTTATGGAAAAGCTTAACAAATTTATCTACATATGATTTTGTCAGGTGTAAGAGATTTTGGAAAGTGTCATACCCCAGATATCTATGGCGAATGTTTTATGATAAGAAAAGATAATAGCTATTAAATATTTTAGTAACTAAAATCTGAAACAATTTTTTTCTTGTTTCTATTCTAGGATACTTAGGTAAATAGCCAATGTTGCAAGGCAATGTTAGGGTGCAGGCAACTATAGTGATAATGACCTAGGTACCAACCCAAGTTAAACCTCCATCATGACCAAGGTATACTTGGTGGTTTCTCTGCTCAACTTGGAAGTAGCTGGTGGTATACAATGATTCTTTTCTTAGCTATAGCTGCACACATAAGACGAGTGTTTGCCTTCCAAATCCATGTTTGTCCAAAAAAATGTATTTTTTTTCCTCTGTAGAAAATTCATTGACTATGTATACATATGTGTCTATTTGATCGTTATATTTTATTTCATAGACTTATTTGTCTACACTTATGCTTTTAGTAAACCTTGAAATCAGATGGTATTAGTTTCCCAAAGAGAGATTTTGTGATATTATTTTTTTCTATCCCAGATATTTTGCATTTTAATATAAATATTAAAATTGATATTTTAAGTTCCCCTTTTATAAATTTCCACTTTTGTAGATACCTTTTTTTGTATAGTCTGGGATTATGATATACTTCAATTCATAGGTGATTAAAAAAGTAATACCTTAAAAACACAGAGACTTTCAATCAATAAATATAGTATATCTCTCCATTTATTCATGCCTTCTGTAGTTTATCTAAGTTTTAACCTAATCTTTTGATCTAGAGATCTTACATTGTTTCCTGAAACATTCATAAACATTTTGTCTCATGATACTAATTAAATTGGTTTACTTTAAATTTTTCATAATACACACATATAATAAAATTTTGTTTTTAAGTAAGTCCCAGCTATACTACTTTTTGTATATTCCTTGGTTTCTAAATCTATTAAATAGAGACAATAATACCAAAAAACTTTTAAGTTATTATGTGTCCTGTGAACAGTTAATAATTAGAAATATAATTTAAACCTCTAGTGATGACACAGAGGTCCAATGTTATGCTGCAGAGTTATGCTATAAGTTTCACATTCAAAGTTAATTTAATTAAATTACACAGCCTCATTCCCACTTAAGATTTTTTATAGCCCAGGTTAGAATTCAGAGATTTTTTTTGAAAAATGTTGCTTTGAATTGCCTATAAAATTTGTTTTATTTTGAAGTTAATTTGAGCTGTGTAGATTATCCTGAGATGATAATTTAAAAAGAGATGTAGACATTGAGATGATTCTGCTCTCACAGTGTGAATCAGTGTGGCCAGAGTTTACCCACCCTATGTCCCTCAACACCTCACCTCCAAAAACCTCTGCTTGTTTCCTCAGAACCTCTGCATGGTTTACTATTATATTAAGTGAAATCTGTATTTTGTGTAAATGGAATATTTTCTTAGTTAGACCTTGAAAATAATAATTAAATACTTTCGTTTCATAAAGACTCATGCATGGTTCAGGATAGAGTTTCTTTTTCAAGCATAACTGAAAATCATAAGTTCAAAATTAAAAAAAAAAAGATAATTGGTCATGATATAAACATCAAAATAGTTCATTATCTGAATTCACCATTTGCTGTTTCTTCTCTATTTTCCAAATAATTCATACCAGTAATGATGAGAATAAACGGAAGGAAGGTAAATGATATTGTAAAATAAATAAAACTATAATAAATTCTATAAAATCAATTTAATTTTATAAACTAGAGAGATTTATCATTGGCATGCTGGCATATTTCTTTTCAGTCAGTCTTGCCACATTACAATACACCCACATGCATATATATATATATATATATATATATATATACACACTCAAACACAATTTTTTCTGTCCTGATTAGTATATGCTATTTTTGAAGGCACCAGTGATTGAACCAAGAGCTGCTTAACCACTGAGCCACATTTCCAGTGCTCTTATATATATTATTTAACTAGATGGTCTTGCTGAGTTTCTTAGAGCCTCACTGAGTTGCTCAGGGCCTCACTAAGTTGTTAAGCTGGCTTTGAACTTGCAATACTTCTGCCTTGGCCTCTTGAGCCTCTGGGATTAACTACATTTGCTTTTTATTATCTGAAGGACAATTTCCCGTGACCTTGAATTTGAACATCAGCAGTCTGAATCAAAATGTTCAGTCATAAGTAATAAAAAAGTTGAATTTAATCATTCTCTTATTAGTAATATTTAGGCTATTTCAAAGTTTTACAACTACAAATAATTCTGCAATAAACATTGTTTTACATAATAAATTTCTAGGGAAATTATTACTGTGTCAAGTATTTTTTTTTTTACTGGCTTTGACTCCTATTTTAATTGAGTTTAATAAATTTAAACCAGCACCAGTTGTATATGAAAGTAAATACTGCATTGTGTTCTCATCAGCATTGGCATTGAGAATTATCATATGAAAAAATATTTTATTAATTTAAATCGACATCTTTTATAACATTGGTGAGATTGGATATTTGTTTCTAATGTGTCACCAATTTATTCTTTATTGTGAAATTATTTAATTATTTACTGGTTCTTTTATCTAAGTGTCCCCTAAGTTTTTATTCTTTTTTTAGTAGATTTTAATGTTCGGGGCAGGGGATGTAGCTCAGTTGTAGAATGTTTGTCTACTATGCATGAGACTCTAGATTCTATATTCTGTATACAAACAAACATAAACACTAAAAGTAAAAATATTTTAAGATCTCTTTACATATAAGTGAAACTAATGCTTTGCCATATTTGTTGAAAATATTTGCTTCACTTTTTGTCATATATTATGTATTTATTATACATATATAATAACACAGTATTGCACACGTGTACACATATAATGTACATGGATATTTTCATATAGAAAGGAGAATTGATATTTTAATTTGCTATTTCTGTCAGATATTTTATGCTTTAGAAGTCTTAGCTTAATTAATTACACACACACACACGTGTGTGTGCATACATTATATTATTCAGTTTATTTGTTTCATATTTGTTATTTAACTGGAATTTATTTTTTAATATTTTATGGTTTGAGGTGTCTAGTCCCTTGATGAGAGAATTTTCTGGACCCTGTTTGTGGCCGTACCTGACCTTCCCCCTTCACCCAGGTACCGGGGTCTCCCCAATACAAATAAATAAAATAAAGGTATTGTGTCCAACTACTAATTAATAATAATAATAATAATAATAATGCACAGAAGGAGCCACCAGCCCAGAGGCAGCTGCAGCTCTGGCCACCTTAAGAATTCCTTCCTTCTTTGCAGATTCTTGTGCCCACCTTCCCATGTGTCTGATGGGGATTCATGCCCTCTAGATTATCCCAGGAGACTATATCTCAGATGGTCCACATCACAAGACTGTCTGCAGGAAACACACTCTGTCAAGACCAGGGTTCAGCATACAAATTGACATTCATTTTTGTGTTAGTCAGTTTTCCTTGACTCTAACAAATACTTAAGTTAATACATTTATAAAGAGAAAAGGACTTCTTTCTTTTTTTTTCTGCTTTTGTTTTTTGCGGGGGATGCCAGTGATTGATCTCAGGGTCACTCATCCATAGAGGCAGATCCCCAGCCCTATTTTGTATTTTATTTAGAGACAGGGTCTCACTGAGTTGTGGAGTACCTATCTTTTTTGCTGCAGCTGGCTTTGAACTTGCAATCATCTTGCTTCAGCCTCCTGAACCACTGGAATTATAGGAATGCACCACAGCTCCTGGAAAGAAAAGGATTCTTTTGGCTCACAGTTTTGGAGTCCATAACTGGTTGACTCCATTGCATTTGGGCTTGTGGTGAGAGAGGACATCAAGACAGAAGCTTGTGTTAGGAAAGCCCATTCACCTCAAGGCCAAGTGTAACAGAGGCAGACAGAAAAATACTGGGTTCCTACAATCCTTTTGGGGGGTCACCCTCAGTTACCTACAATGCCTACTTGACACCCTCCCTCTCTCTCTCTCTCTCTCTCTCTCTCTCTCTCTCTCTCTGTGGATTAAATCCAAGGGTGTCCTACCACCTAGATTTACACCAGTGCTTTTCAACATTTATTTTGAATCAGGTCTTGCTAAGTTGCCAAGGCTGGCCTTGAACTTGTGATACTCCTACCTCAGCCTCCCGAGTAGCTGGGATTATAGTCTCCCATAAACTCAGCTAGGTCCCACCTCTCAAAGGCTCCACAACCGCCATCCAATAGCATCAAGCCAGGGACTAAGCCTTTAATACATTTTCACTGAGTAGATATTCCAGAACTAAGCCATAGCAGCTTACTCACTAGTCTCTAACCTTCTGTACTCTCAGGAGAAATTTCACACAGTCCCCTTGCCTCCATCTCTCCAGCCTCAGAGAATCAAACTCTTCATGGCCTCTCAAAGAAGCTGGACTAGAGGTACAGAAATAGGTAAAACATCCCCAAGTTTGGTTTATGCATGTGTTCATCAGAAGGTGAATAATTGTCTAAAAATATTTTGTAAAATCCTCTAATACATATAGATCCTTTTATATCCTCTTTGTGAACTAGGAATTTGTGAAGCTGGCAGGATTTGTGCAGTAAGACAAGTAATAAAGCTTTGTCTGTAGAAATTTACATCTTCATTTGGTAACTAACTTGGCACTTTTGCAGCTTTGAAATCTTGGTGTTCCATCATTATTTCCTTAGGCTTGACCCTTCTTATCTATTGGGGTTTTGGGGAGATGCAGTGACATCACTGATGCTTGCTAGGTCCTAAGCAGAGTGCCCAACACTTAGTAAGACTCAGATATTGATTGACATTATTTTGCCCAAATTCCTATGCCCTAAAGAAGATGTAGCACATCAGAAACATTTGATAAATGTTGATGAATATTTTTAGATATACCTTAGTGTATTTCAAGGCAGATTAAAATAAGTTCTAAGTAGCTACAAGTTTTGTATGGTGACAACAAAGAGCATTGACAGGTAATTCTGCCTGGTGCATCCTGAGAAAGTTTTGGCCAGGAAGTAGCATTTGGGATTTGTGTCACTGGGAATGGAGCATATGGAGCATGCAGATAGGCTTTCATTTGTGGGTGGAACTGGGTTATTATTTGGACCAAACCATGTTTCTTTGTTGGCCAGCCTCTCTCAGGTAGAGCTCTTTCCAGTATAAGTGATAGCGGATAGACTTTAAGCAACTTAAACAGTATTGGGAAAGATTTTCTAAATGTCCAACGTGGAATCACAGGTTTCAGCAGCTAGCCCAGCTTGATTTAGGGTTTTGGATGCCACCAGGACCCAATTTGCAGTTCTGGTTATTCTCAATACAGATTTCATTCTCATTCCAGTAGCCAATACCCCTCTGGGGGTACAAGGTGTTGGGCACTTCCAAAACTGCCTATTTCCAGTTCAATTCCAGTGACATGAAAGTCCGGCATGTCTCCATGTTTGCCTCCCCCACAGCAATCCTGACATTTGATGTAATCCCCTGGCCTCAGTTCCATGACTCTGCCTCGAAGATTCCTATAGGTGGGGAGGTGCTGCTAGTGGCTTCACCCCAAGATGAGGCACCAGAATTTCCTAAACTGATAGTGGAAAGAGGTGGCACCTGGGTGAAAGGAGGAGCTGCCAGCAGAGGGATACTCCAAGTACATTTTTTTAGTATAAGACACTCTGGGGCCACAGCTGCACAGCTTCCAACCCTAACTCACCAGGTGCATGACCTTGTGCAAAGTACATCATCTCTCTGTGCTTCAGTTTCCTCATCTGCAGAAAAGAAATAGTAAGTCCATGTCATAGTGTTATAGAAAAACCTAATGAATTTTTACAAATCTTTTAGAATATTGCCTGGCAGAGTTAATGGAGCTGTCATTATGTAATGACTTCTTTTCCCTACAATTTTATGTTTATTCAGTTATTCTGAACATTTCCATCCCCCACTTGGAAATAATGATGGTGGGAAGTCATCCACCTCTCAAGTACACATCAATATGATTAAAACCAAATTCATGCAAGGGCTGGGACTCTGGCCCATGTTGCTCCCAGCCATAAAATCACCATGCATGGTGAGGGTCTTTGTAATCTGCAGCTCAAGTCTGCCATGGAAAACCTAGCCACTCTGCATTTGGTGGCATTATTGAAAACCAGCAGGAAATCTGGGCCATTTGCAGAGGGACTTTGCAATCTAATTTAAAAGGTTGGAATATTCTGTCAAATACAATCTGAACCAGGACCCATTTCCATGAGGAAACTGCCCAAGTTGGCTATCCAGGGTGTTGATATGACCTCCTTTCTGTTGACTCCTTCTTAGGGTGTGAATGAGCATGGAGAGGGAGAGAGGAAGGGGGAGACAGAGAGAGGTAAGGAGGAGGAGGAGGAGGAGAGAAGAGAGAGAGCGAGAGCGAGAGATTGAGAAAGAGATTGAGAGAGAGAGAGAGATTTAGAGTAAGATTGAGAGAGACTGAGAGATTTATAAAGCCTTAGGTAATAAAAATTTTAAAAATGTGATGTCAGTAGTTAAAAGATGACCTGTAATATTGTTTCCCCATTATTTCCCCAATAACCAATTTGAGGGCTTCATGTTGTTGTTGTTGTTGTTGTTAGTGGTGGTGGTGATTTTTGTCTTATTTCAACAATATCCTCTACATTTAAAACAGTTGGCTTCTGAGTCATGTTCTTCTACTACTTGTTCTAAAACCAGCCCAATCTCCTAAATATTGGAATCTGCTGGAGCAGAGGTTCTCTAAGTGTGGTCCCAATGCCAGCAGATTCAGACTCAGAATGGCTATGAATGCCCATTCACAGGACTTATCTGGAGTGACAGTTGTCATCTGCCTGTCCAGTTTCCTCATTAGCCTAGAAGGTAAGAGGCATTCTGATGGACACCTAAAGAGTTACTGGCATTTACCAGAGTGGGAGGGGGCCTCCCAGGGAGATGCTTGGAATCCTGTTATTGGAAGAGCTCAGGTACAACGTGGTAGATTTTCTGGAACAGAATTTTTGAAAGTAGCACCTGATGGCTGTATCCACACCACTCTATTTTATTTATTAATTCTTTTTGGCAAAAATTTATATCAGAACACAGTTACTACTATGAATTTGTGGCAAGGTACTAGATTTGAACTCTAAATAGGTCATATTGTCCATTATATTTGCACCTGGTAATTTATAGAACATCACCATTCAATATTTTTTGCTATTATGGAAATGTTCTGTGCCTTTCCTTTCTAATATGTAGCTTCAAACAAATGATATTTTGGCATATAGATCCTACGATAAAAGAACTGAGTTTGTCCCTTTGATGGATTACATGGCCATGGCCACAACGTTAAGTAGCATCATTCTAGAACACAAAAGATTAAAATGGAAGCATTTCCTCTAAAAACTGGAAAAAGACACAAATGCCCTCCTTTACCACTTCTATTTAATATAGTTCTTGAAATAGTAGCCTGAGCAATTAAACAGATGAAAGAAACTAAAGGAATATCAATAGATAAAGAAGAACTCATTAGCACTATCTGCTGACAATATAATTATATACCTAGAAGACCCACCAAATTCAATCAGAAAACTGCTAGAACTAGTAAATGAAGTCAGAAAAGTAACAGGCTACAAAATCAACACTCATAAATCAAAGGCATTTCTGTATATTAGTAACAAATCCACTGAAAGGAAAATGAGAAAAACTACCCCATTTAGAATAGTATCAAAAATAATAATAAAATACTTGGAAATCAACTTAAGAAAAGAGGTGATAGACCTCTACAATAAAAACTAAAGGATCTTAAGAAAAACAATCAAAGAAAACATGGGAAGATGGAAAGATTTATATTTTTTTTTGATAGAACGCATTAATGTTGTAAAATGACCATAACATCAAAAGAATTATACAAATTTAATGCAATTTCAATCAAAATTCCAATGACATTCCTCATAGAAATAGAAAAAGCAGTCGTAAAATGTATCTGGCAAAATAAGAGACACTGGATAGCTAAAGCAATCTTTAGCAAGAAGAGTGAAGCAGACATCATGATACCAGACCTTAAACTATGCTACAGATCAATGATAACAAAAAAGTATGGTGTTGGCACCAAAATAGACTTGTATAACAATGGTACAGAATAGATAACACAGAGACTAACTCTCATAATTACAGTCATCTTATATTTGAAAAAGGCATCAATAATATACATTGGAGAAAAGATAGCCTCTTCAACAAATAATGTTGGAAAGATTGGAAATTTATATGCAATAAAATGAAATCAAACCCTATCTCTCACCGTGCACAAAAATCAACTCAAATTGAATCAAGGACATAGAAATTATACCAGAGACACTATGTTTCTTACAAGAAAAATTAGGCCCAAATCTCCATCATATCTGATTATTCCACCACTTTTTAAATGAGTCCATAGCACAATAATTAATATTAAGCATCAATTTATAGGATGAATGCAAACTAAAACTGTTCTTAGCAAAAGAAATAATCATTGAAATGAACAGAGCCTACTATTCAGAAACAAATTCTTACCACATGCACATCAGATATAGAACTAATCTCTGGAATATATAAAGAACTCAGAAATCTTAAAACAAACAAAAAGGAAAAGAAAAAAAAAAGAAATAACCAAATCAACAAATGACCATGAAATTGAACAGACACTTCTCAGCAGATGAGAAGATAATATACAATCTATAAACACATACATGAAAAATTGTTCAACATTCCTAGCAATTAGAGAAATGCTAATTAAAACTACTCTGTGATTTCATCTTACTCCTTTCATTTAATAATATAAACTACAATAATTGTTGGCAAGGATGTGGGTAAAATGTACATACTCGTACAATGCTGTTGGGACTTCAAATTGGTGCAGCTAGTCTGGAAAGCAGTATGGAGATTCTTTGGAAAACTTCGAATGGAACCACCATTTGACCCAACTATCCCAATCCTTGTTCTGTACCCAAAGGACTTAATAACAGAATACTACATGGACACAGACACATCAATGTTTACAGCAGCACAATTCACAATAGCTAAACTGTGGAACCAACCTAGATTCCCTTCATTAGATGAATGGATAAAGAAAATGTGGTATATATACACAACGGACTATTATTCAGCGTTAGAAGAGAATAAAATTATGACAATTTCTGGTAAATTGATGGAGCTGTAGAATATAATGCTAAGTGAAATTTGCCAGTCTCCAAGAAACAAATGCAAAATTATTTTTTTGATTTAAGGATGCTAATTCATAACATGATGTAGGAGGGGACAGGATGGGAGGATTAAATAAACTCCAGATAAGGCAAAGGAGAAAGGGAGATGGAGGGGAAGGAAGGGGGGATAGGAGTAAGAAAGACAGTGGAATGTGATGGTTTTTATTACCCTAAGTATATGTATGAAGCCACAAAGCATGAGACTCTACTTTGTGTACAACCAGAGATATAAAAAAAAATGTGCTCTGTATGTGTAATATGAATTTTAGGGCATTCTGTTGTTATATATAAAAAAATTAAAAAAAGAAATACATACATACAAAAAATCAGACAGTGGTTTTTAGGTCATCATGTGGTTTCCTAATTTGTGCGATAAATAAACAAGAGAAACCAGTATAACATGCTTCCACTTTATTGCTCCCCACAATTACTGTCACAAGAAAACAGTTTTTAAGTAGTGGTGAAGATGCTGTTCAAAATTCTGCCTAGAGCTCAGGTCCCTAGCTGAGATGCCCAGTGTGGCCATTGCTTTCTCATAAACAGAAGATTTGGAGTGTCCAATGTATTTGAACAGTGTTTTTCTCTTTTCTATTTTGTTAAATCTAGTGTGGCATTCTCTCAATGTGAGGAAGTGTTAAAGGGTAGCTGCTACATTTGTAATGTAGTAGTTGTCCACTAAGTGAAAATTGTTTAAATATGGAAATGTTCTAATGTCTTCACTGAGGTTTACTTAAAATTATATGCACACATTTGTTCTATGTAGAGGTATGTTTTAATAGACAGGAGGTAGTTTAGGGACGAAATACATACATACACCTGTATGTATTTAGTAAATTAACAAGAGTAAAAATAGTAAAAGGAGGTTGAAAGTGAGAGGGAGGAAGAAAAATTAAAAGAAAAGAAAAAAAGATAGAGAAAATAAGAAAAAAGAGGGGATTATGAAATTCCTCTATATCATATTATAATGGTGATTAAGTTCTTAAAGTCCTATCTCATGCAAAGTTTTTGGTTTCACGTATGTTTGGGTTATGAGGACCAGAGTGGAAAGGGTAGAGGAAAATGGATGATAAGAGAAAACAATATCTCCTAAAATTCTGTTTTCTTTTCTTCTAGTAGGTGCTGTTGTCTATTCCAAGTTTGAGTCTCTGCCCTTGGGGTAGTGGTAGTAAGGAGTGTGAGAGGGCTTTAGCGTCTGTCTGGAACCTCCTTGCTCTTAGTCTCTGTGAGTTGGAAACCAGGTGACTGTACAGTTGCAGTTCTGCCTTGATAGCCATGACCCCCAAAGATTGTGAGAAAGGTTTTGAGTTATCACATCTGTGGGTGGGGAGTTGGGAATCAGGTACCTGGTCAGCAGCAGAACTGCACTGGTAACCATGCACACCAAGAGATGGCGAGGATGGTTTTCCAAGGTGGATTCTGTCTGTTTCTGGCATGGGGAGTTTGGTGAATTGGGGATGCTGGTATGACCTTGTGCTATGGAAAGAACTCAGTCTGGTGACCTGCTTAGGAGTGGAGCATAATCTGGCAATCTAGAGTTGTGTAGCATTGTTGATTTTATACTTCTGATCTGCCATTTGTGGTCTGTGTGTCTTTTCAGATTGCGGGCTTTGGGGTTGATGTCTGGAGATCGGCAAGCAAAGCCTCTGTGTTCTGTGTCGTGCTCACCACTCTGGTGGAATCTATGAAAGTTTCACTGTATGGTATCCTGTCACATGCTCTGAGATGTAGTTTTTCCATCATGGCAGGACCTGGTGGAGAGGCATTTTGACTGTTTTCTCACATTTGTGCACAGATCCCCAGATGTGGTATCTCCTCTACTCTGCCAACTTGGTTCTTTCCCTAAAAATCTCATCTGGTTTTCTATAGGTAAGAAGTTAATGCCATAGGGATTTTGATCATAACTGCATTAAATCTGTTTAGTGCTTTTGGTAGTATGGCCAATTTGATAAAATTAATTCTGCCTAGCCAAGAGAAGGGAGATCTTTCTACCTTTTAAGGTTTTGTTCATTACTCTCAATAGGGTTTTGTAGTTTTCATTGTACAGATCTTTCACCTCTTTTTTAAAATTCATTTCCAAGTGTCTTATTTTTTAAGTTATTGTGAATGGGGCAGTTTTCAACATTTCCGTCTCAGAAGCTTATATACAGAAATTCCTTTAATTTATTGGTGTTGATTTTATATCCTGCTACTTTGCTGAATTCATTTACTTGTTCTAGAAGTTTTCTTGTGGAGATTTTTGGGTCTTCTAGGTATAGAATTATATGATCAGCAAATAGTGCTAATATATGTTCTTCTTTTCCTATACATATCATTTTGATTTCATTTGTCTCGCTAATTTCTCTGGCCAGTGTTTCAAGATCTATGTTGAATAGAAGTGATAAAAAGAGCATTCCTGTATTGTTGCAGGTTTTTGAGGGAATGTGTTCCATTTTTCTGTATTTAGAATGATGTTGGCCTGAGGCTTAGCGTTTATAACCTTTATGATGTTGAGATGAGTTCCTGTTATCCCTAGTTTTCCAGGGGTTTGAATATAAAGGGGTGCTGTATTTTGTCAAATGCCTTTTCTGCACCTATTAAGATGGTCATATGGTTCTTATCTTGAAGTCTATTGCTGTGGTGAATTACATTGTTTGATTTCCACATGTTGAAGCAACCTTGCATACCTGGGATGACTCCCACCTGAGTATGGTCCACGATCTTTTTGATATGATTTTGTATTCGTCATTCGAAAATTTAATTGAGGATTTTTGCTTTTATATTCATTAGAAATATTGGTCTGAAGTTTTCTTTCTTTGAGGTGTCTTTGACTGGTTTTGTATTCATGGTGATATTGGCTTTATAGAATGAAGTTGAAAGTACTCCCTTTTCACTGTTTCCTGAAAGAGATTGAAGAGTATTGGTATTAGTTCTTCTTGAGAGGTCTTGTAAATCGTGGCTGGTCCTGGGCTTTTCTTGGTTGGTAATCTTTTGATGGCTTCTTCTATTTCCTCATTTGCTATTGGTCTCTTTAAGTAGTGTATATATTCCTGGCTCAACAGAAAAGGTCATATGTCTTTAGGAATTTACCGATGCATTCACTATCTTCTTTTTATTAGGAATACGGTTTCAAAATAATTTTTAATTATCTTCTGCATTTCTGTAGTGTGTTTTGATATTGCCGCTAGTAATTTGGGTTCTCGCTTTTCTTCTCTTCATTAGCACACTTAATGGTCTGTCAATTTTATGTATTTTTTCATAGAACAAAGTCTGAATTTTGTCAATTTTTCCAAATGTTTCTTTGGTTTCAATTTCATTGAATACAGCTCTGATTTTAATTATTGCTTACTTTCTACTGATTTTGTTGCTGTTTTTTTTCTTCTTTTCTAGGGCTTTGTGATGTAGTGTGTGGACATTTACTTGTTGGCTGTTTCTTCTTTTAAGGAATAAAATTCTTGCAATTAATTTTCCTCTTAGTACTGCTTTCATAGTGTACCAAAGATATTGATGTGTTGTGTTTGTGTTCTCATTTACCTCTAAGAATTTTTTTTAATTTCTTTCTTTATGTCTTCTGTAAGCAATTGTTCGTTCAGTAGCATATTGTTCATTCTCCATGTGATGAAGGAATTTTTCTTCCTCATTTTATTATTGATTTCCTATTTCATTCCATTACAATGGGATAAATCATGGTAGAATCTCTACTCCTTTGTCTTTACAACGAGTTGCCCTGTGGCATAATATAGGGTCTATTTTTGAGAAGGATTCATGTGCTTTGAGAAATCAGGGTATCCACTTGATGCTGGTTGATGTTTTATATATGTCAATTAAGTCTATGTTATTAATTGTGCTATTGAGTTCTATAGTTTATTTGTTCAAATTTTTTTGGACAATCTCCCCAGTGGTGATAGAGTTTAAAATCACCCATGATTATTGTGCAGTGGTCTATTAGACTCTTGAAACTGAGAAGACTTTTTTAGATGAACATATCTGCACCATGGCTTGGGGGCATATATATTAATGATTGTTATGTGTTGTTGGTGTATGTTTCCCTTGAGCAGTATGTAGTATCCTTCTTTATTTCCTTTGATAAACTTTGGCTAGAAGTCTTTATTAATGGATATGAGTTTGGACACACCTGCTTGCTTCCAAGGTCAATGTGAGTGGCATGATTTTTCCCAACCTTTTGCCTTCAGTCTGTGTATGTCTTTTCCTATCTAATGTTTCTCCTGTAGGCAGCAAATTGTAGGATCTTTCTTTTTTTTTTTTAAATCATGTCTACTAGCGTATGTCTTTTAAAGGGTGAGTTTAAGCTATTAATATTCAGGGTTACTATTGAGATATGATTTGTATTTCTAGCAATATTTGTTTATTTTTATTATCTAACTAGACTTGATTTACCTCTTTGATTAGTTTTTCCTTTAGTGTACTCCCTCCCACTGTTGGTTTTCATTGTTATTTTTCATTTCCTCTTCATGAAAACTTTTGCCCAGGATGTATTGCCCCTCTGTTTTTCTACCTTCAAATTCTCTTAACTTTTGTTTATCATGGAAGTTTTTTATTTCATCTTCAAACCTGAGGCTTAGTCTTGCTGCATACAAAAATCTCGTTTAGAATGGAATATCTATTAGTGTTGGAAATATATTGATCCAGGATCTTCTAGCTTTCAGAGTATGTGTTGAATGATCAGCCTTTAACCTAATTGGTATACCCTTATATGTGATCTGCTTCCTTTCTTTGTGGCTTTTAAATTTTTCTTCTTGTTTTGAATGTTGGGCATTTTCATTATAATGTGTCTTTTGTGGATATTTTTCACATTCTGTGTTTTGTAGAACTCTAGGATTTGGATTTCCGTTTCATTCATTTGTTGAACCAACCTTGCCTATCTGGGATGACACCCATCTGATCATGGTCCATGATCTTTTTGATATGATTTTGTATTCAACATGCCAGAATGTAATTGAGGATTTTTGAATCTATATTCATCAGAGAGATTGGTCTGATGTTTTCTTTCTTTGAGGTGTCTTTGTCTGGTTTTGGAATCATGTTTATATTGGCTTCATTGAATGAAGTTGGAAGTACTCCCTCTTTTTCTACTTCCTGAAAGAGATTGAAGAGTATTAGTATTAATTCTTCTTGAGTGGTCTTGTAAAACTTGGCTATATATCCATCTGGTCCTGGGCTTTCCTTTGTTGGTAATCTTTTGATGTATTCTTCTATTTCCATACTTGCTATTGTTCTCTTTAATTCGTATATATCTTTCTGGCTTTCTCAGGGCATGTCATATGACTTTAGGAATTTATTGATTCCTTCACTAACTTCTTTATTATTAGAATTGTGGTTTCAAAATACTTTCTAATTATCTTCTGTATTTCTGTAGTGTCTGTTTTGATATTGCCTTTTTCATCACTTATGCTAATAATTTGGTTGCTTTCTCTTCTTGTCTTCACTAGCATGGCTTAGGGTCTGTCAATCGCATGTATTTTTTCAAAGAACAAACTCTGAGTTTTGAAAATTTTTCCAAATATTTCTTCTGTTTCAATTTTATTGACTTCAGCTCTGAATTTAATTATTGCTTTCCTTCTACTACTTTTGATGCTGGTTTGTTCTTCTTTTTCTAGGGGTATTAAGTGTAGTGTCTGCTCATTTACTTGTTGACACTTTCTTCTTTTAAGGAATACACTGCATGCAATGAATTTTTCTCTTAGTACTGCGTTCATAGTGTCCCAAGGATTTTGATATGTTGTGTCTGTGTTCTCATTTACCTCTAAGAAATTTTTTGTTTCCTCCTTGATGTCTTTTTTAAACTATTGTTCATTCAGTAGCATATTTTTCATTATCCCTGTGATAAAGAAATTTTTCTTCCTTATTTTATCATTGATTTCCAATTCCATTCCATTACAAAAAGGTAAGTTGCATGGTAGTAACTCTACTCCTTTTTATTTGATAAGAGTTGAGCTTTGGCATAATATAGGGTCTATTATTGAGAAGGATCCATGTGCTGCTGAGAAGACAGGGCATCCTCTAGATGTTGTTTGATATTTTTATATGTCAATTAAATCTGTTATTAATTGTGTTATTGAGTTCTATAGTTTCTTTTTTTTTTTTTTTCAAATTTTTTGGTCGACCTCTCCAGTGCTGAGAGAGGTGTGTTAAAATCACCCATGATTATTGTGCTGTGGTCTATTTAACTCTTGAACTTTAGAAGATTTTTTAGATGAACATAGCTGCACCATGATGATTAGTATGTCTTGTTGGTGTATGGTTCCCTTTAGCAGTATGTGAGGTCCTTCTTTATCCCTTTTGATAAACTTTGGCTAGAAGTCTCCTTTATTTGACATGAGTTTGGACACATCTGCTTGCTTCTGAAGTCCATGTGAGTGG
>NW_026693635.1:0-2555 GCF_021218885.2 Marmota monax
TTCAAAAGAAAAAAATTAAAAAGTCTGGCGATATGACTGAGTGGTAAGTGCCCTGGTACCAAAACAATAGGATAAATGAATAAGTAAATAAATATATAATAACAAATTTTAGAGTTTTAAAGAAAAAGTCCAAATTTCTGCTGTTAAAATACATGACATCCCAGAGCAAAGTAATACAAAAAATTTGACCAAAGCGTTCAATAGTCATGAAATTGTAGGCAGGACAAAATTGTAAAACAGAAAGCAAACCAAAACAGCAAAATCTCAACAACAAATAACAAAAACCCAAAATGATGGAACTAGAAGGAGACAGGAATATATATATATATATATATATATATATATATATATATATATATATATATATATTAATACTTACACAAACTTTTATTTATAAAATAGTGAGTTTATTTTATTTAATCTCTGGACCACTCAGAAAATTTGATCCTATATTTGTCTACTAGGAAAAATTCCATAAAATCTAAAGAGTAGAAACCAGAATCTATATTTCTGAACAAAATACTTTAAAATTAAATAACAACAAATGGTGAATCCATCTACCATAATCCATCCATCTGGGGAAAAAAATACACAGTTCTTTAAATAACTCTTGGGTTAAAGAGGAAATAAAGACAAACTATAAACCATCTATGAGTTTAAAAGACAAAAGCTCTTCCAATTAATACTTATTGAATATGGCTGAAGCGGCACTTAGAGGATTTTACAGCCTTTGTCCACTTATTTGAAATAACAAGGTGTTAAAAGATTTAGTAATTAAGAAAAGAAGCAGTAAATACATCTTCAAAAAAGCACTAGGAGATAATAAACTGAATTAAGGACACAGAAACAGGGGTGGGGGGGACCTCAAACGATGGACTTTGTGTGCAAACCCCAAAGCTACTTCTTTGAGGTAGTGTATGAAGAAGACAAAACCCTTGTTAAGTCTGATCAAAAAAAAAAAAAAAAAAGAAAAGAAAATTTGCAAATACACTTCTGAAATAAGGAAGAGAAGCCTTAGGTACCAGTTTTGGGGAAATTAAAAAAGTGTGTTTAATCTTTGACCTTAAAATAATGAAAAGGAACATTTTTCCTAGAAAAATATAAATTATCAAGATTATTTCAGAAGGTGGTAGAAAACCTAAAGAGAGTAATAATAGTCTTCGAAGTTGACAAAATTATTTTTAAAATATACCCTGGAAGATACAAGTCCTGGACAATTTTATGGGCTTTATATCTTAAATCTTTAAAAACTAGTTAATCCCTACTATAAATAAGTAGATGAAACCATTCCAGCTCATTTATTATTCCATGGGATTCTAAAATTGACAACAACCACACATACATGTAGAATGACCACTATAGGCCAATCTACCTTATAAACATACATATAGAACATCATGTAAAATATTTTCAAATTGAATTCATTGTCACCAGGTAGCATTAGTCCCAGGAACGCAATAATGATTGTACACTAGGAAATTTATTAATGTATTTTAACTACATTAAAAAATTAGAGGAATCTGAGTGTGATGGCACCTGCTTGTAGTTCCAGCTACTCAAGAGGCTGAGGCAGGAGGATTACAAATTTGAGGGTAGCCTCATCGGCTAATAAATAAATAAATAAATAGGGCTGGAGATATAGCAAATCTATAACAATAGCTTAAAGCATCCGTACTCTTGAATGCCGAATGCAATGAGGTACTGTTCTATCTGGGAGGATCTTAGACACATTAGAGAAAAAAATGTAAAACCATGCATAAAGCATAACTTCATCTGTATTATACTTAAAAAACTAAACCATTTATTACACATGAAACTACAAAGAGATAATCCTTCTGGAGTTTGAGAAGATACTTATCATTGATAATCTTTATATAAGCTTGTGGATGATTTGAAATGTGTTAGTTATTGCATTACTCATATTTCTAAAAAGCTTCTCCTTTCACAGTCTAATTTTTGTAGAGGAAATATATAATTCCACCAGTTTATATTTTATATATTTTGTAGATGGCATGCCATTATGAAAGAGAAATAGTACAATGTTACATTTTTATTATGTTATGCTAATCATTTTTTTAGTCAACATTTATTGGATGTCTGATTGTGCATAAAGTACTCTATCCCTAGGCATATGAGAGGATGGAGTACATGTTCTCATTTCACCATTGCTGTGGCTGATTTGCCAGAAAGATCACGTGCACAAGTGGCATACACAAGAAGCATAGAGCACCCAGCTCTGGTACTTTTGTGGACGTTCCTAGTCTACTGAACAGAGATTCCTTTGTGATGAAGGTCAGGCCAGTGCTATTTTGTGTTTGGCAGATGAAAAAGTCACTGGAAGCAAGAGCTTCTCTGAATTTCACATGCAAAGAATCCCATGTTTCTTTGCTTTGCCATGTTTACAAGATCTGTCTTCACAGAAAGAAGTCATTTATCTGCAATAACTTACTCCACAACTAGCAGTGTTGATAGTCATTAGTGCTTTTATTTTTCTGTGGGATGGTGACAAATTTAAACTGACCAGTGTACTATTTCCAAACTTATTTTTCTCTCTT
>NW_026693636.1:0-18788 GCF_021218885.2 Marmota monax
TTTTTTTTTATTCTGTTACACGTGGCAAACTTTTATTTTCATATTAACTTTAAAATACAAAACATAAACATAAAAAATATAGAATTTGTATGATTGCATGAATGGTATGACTCTAAATCATGTACAACCAGAGAAATGAAAAGTTGTGCACCTTTTGTGTAAAAACAAACAAACAAACAAACATACAGAATTTGAACAAACAGAAGTCCCATTGCCCTATTTTCAAAGCAGGTGTAAGGATATATACAAAAACAAGATCATTTTGAATTTAACCCCACACCCTTAAATGGGAAAACCTTAGATATGGGATGAAGAAGGAACATGGTAGAACAAACACCCTGATGTGCTTAGGAGAGTACAGTTTGGGTCTATAGATGAGATCTCCTACAACTGTGCGTGGGGATGGGGATAGGAAGTGGGGTAAGGTTTTCTTGTTAGAAAAATCAGTCAGTCATGTGACTTTGCTTCTAAAACATAAAAATTTAGGCTTAGGATAGAGCAAAGTAGTAAAGCGAATGCTTAGCATTTATGAAGTGCTGGGTTTGACCCCCCCCATTCACCCACCCCACCAAACTTGAATTTACTATAGAAATGCAGAGACTGCTATGATTTGATATTTTTGCAACTTCCCTGGTAATATATTCCCTGGTTCCTAATCTTGGGAGAATCAATCAGCATTAGTTAAGTTACTTCAAGGCAAGTCAAATCCTAACACTGCCCTGGCCTCAAGAGAAAAGTGGCCATTGCCTGATGTCTACATCCTTTCTGTGGTAATGTGCTGAAGCTACATGTGTTCCTAGTTTTTAATTCAAATCCCATTCTGCCACTGAGGCACTAGGCCAGGGTAGCTCTCTCTCTCTCTTTTTTTTTTAAAGAGAGAGAGAGAGAGAGAGAGAGAGAGAGAGAATTTTTTAATATTTATTTATTTTTTAGTTTTTGGCGGACACAATATCTTCGTTTGTATGTGGTGCTGAGGATCGAACCCAGGCTTGAGCCACATCCCCAGCCCCAGGGTAGCTCTCTTAATCATCAACATATCAAAAGGAGTCTCTCCTCTTGAGAAAAAGGGGCTTTTCCTAGGCTGTATACATTGGGTTTTTGAAAGATACCCTCTAACAGAAAGCTGTCATTAAAAGACACCATTAGAACTTCCGGGAAAATCTACTCTATCAATCCCTTGATGGTAAGAAAATCCTGGAAACAACTAAGGAATTGACAGATAAGAACTGTTTTATTAAAAAAAAAAAAAAAAAAGGAAGAAGAAGAAAACTCCTCTTCAAATTATTTAATTAAGAAAATCACATTATTAGCCATGTGCTCCCAAGAATATTGATCTGCCCATACCTTCAGGAATGTACTGCTATGGACAGTGATTTCCCAGAAAAGCCTGAGGCAAAGCAGACAAATACAACCTGAGAGTGGATCCTAATGTTGGGCAATGAGAGTTGGTGAGTGCTTTCCCTGTCATCCCCATAGGTCTCCAACCACTAATTATCTTCCTGAGAGTAATCATTTTACTAAGGTTAGGGAGACAAATCAGAGAAACTTGAACAGAAAAGGTTAGGGAGACAAATCAGAGAAACTTGAACAGAAACATGTTTCAAGTGGGGAAGCCTTTACTTAGGTATTATAAACATGCTCAAAAACCCCTTCACTTTGAGGAATTGGCTTTATTCAGATAGGAACTCTTATGAAAATGGGAGAAAAACAAGCCCTTCTTTCCTCCACAACAATCTGAACAGGTTTTCTTGCTCTCTTTAGTTCCTAGATCCTGATCTGATATTAGGGGAGATTCAAGTAAAAGCCTTGATCCTTTTCTAGCAGAAGGGAAGAATAGTAGTCTTGAAACACTGGCTTAGATAACCAATCCCGAGTTTCTAATCTATCTGGAAAAGAATGCTCCAACAATTGGTCCCTTTCCTTAGTCTAACAATGCAATAAGCTTAATATATTCAGCATTAGCCAAGGCCCCATACTGCTCATTAGCCATGTCTATTGTTCGACTTAATGAACGCCTTAGCACTATGTGCCTGGAACATGACTACTGATACAATAAAGTATACCAGATGTGTACTACCACACGCTTCTGTTGGGGACAAGAGCATCTAGTTAATAAAAGGTTAATGAGCCTATAAGCTTAAAATAAATCAAATTCTACACAAGGTTCTACAGTGCCCTCTTATGTTCAACAGAAAAAAGACTTTTGCATCCACTAAGCAGGAAGCGGGTTAGCCCCTTAGGATGCAACACAATAAGGCAATTAGCCCAATAGACAAAATGACTCAGGTGGACATCATATCCCCCAGAAAATGTTTGGTGCATCCTCCTGTCCTAAATGACTACTAAGAGGACTCTCTAAAGCAAAGATTTATGAAAGATTCATGAAAGCTTATAACCTGAGAAATGGATAGTATAGATGGAATACCAGTCACTCCTTGGATGGACATAGCAGATACACAATCCATAGTGTTTTGGTGATCTGGATTTCTAGAATCATACTAATCCAAATGAACCATGATCCTCAAATTCTAGCTTGCAGACAATAAGCAGGGATATTGTTCAGGGCTGCTAGGTAATAGCAAACAACATTTAAAGTTAACCAGCAGCCTGTCTGAAGGGTCTTAAGACCAAGGTCACTCCCACTTATAGAAGTGGACAGTCTTCTCTGTTAAGGTAGCCAAGTAGCTGTTATGGTTCACCTCAAATGGGCAGATATCCAAAACAGGCTGATCAGTCTGCAGGTCCTGTAGCAATGAGCCACTGCCAGCATCCCACAGCAGAGCAGAGTTTGATGCTTCATCCCCAGTACACACCAGGATGCTACCATCATTCTCTGGGCTTTGAAAAATAGCACTCTTGGTCAATAGTTTGCAAGTGGGTCCCCCAAAGAATGTTTGCACAGGGTGGCAGGAACAAATTGGTTCTCCAGCATCATCCAGTTTGTAGGACATTTCCAGCAGCACACTTCGTAGGGTGTTGTGGTTTTTATCAGGCCTGTAGGTCACAAGACAGTGTCGGGTGCGGCTCTCCATCTGAAAGTCTACATAGCCCCCTGGCTCTAAGGGCAGCACATGAGGCCAATGAGAGAAGCCCACTTTTAGCTCCCAGAAGGAAGCATTCTCCAATGTTCCAGCTAGCACCCCACCATATGGAAATACAGCAGAGGCAGCTCTCGGTATATATGAAAGAGATACCAGTGGGCATCTGGCCTTCTGAGGTACTAACTCCTGCATATGACAACTTGTGTTTCTCAGGTCATAGACTAGAATCGAACCATTGGCTAGTCCGGCATAGATGTAATTGTTTTCATCATGGCACCAGCAACAGCTCCAGACAGGACGTCTGGTATTGTAAGTCTGGACAACAGTATTGGTCTCCAGGCTAGTCAGTTTAATAGTATTGTCTAGAGAAGCAGAGAGCAGCAAGCCTTTGGAACGACTACTAAAAGCCAGTCCTCGGATCTGTTTGCCATGCATTGGAATATACTGACTGCTTTTCATGTTGGCAGTACTCAACATCTTAACACCAAAGCCTGGAAGGAAGGAAGCCTGAGGAGAAGGCTGTGATATCACCAGGCAGCTCATAGCATCACAGTATGCCATGATTCGGCAGTTTCCTGTCTGAGATACTGTGAAGGTGTTTTGGAAGTGGTACTTGTGCTGGCCCTGGCTGGAGGGCAGGCAGTTTAGGAAACTTGCCTGGGAGCTCCCGGGTTGCTGTGCAATCTGATCTCGATGCTGTATAACAAGTTTTTGCAAATCCTGGATGCTACTGTGAAGTTTAGTGCATTCATCAGTGAGAACTTGAAGTTGAAGTCGGCACTGTGCAGACTCTAACTCAGCCTGCTTTCTGAGCATTTGCTCCTTCAGTAAAGCACTTTTCACCCGCTCTTGTTCACTGGTGTCCAAAGCTCTGAGGGTTCGGGCATAAAGGACAATGATGTCATTGTGCTTGGCTTTCTTGTTGCACTGGTGACATTTTCATGCTTGTCCTTTAAGCCACTTAGAAATGCATCTATACCCAAAGAGGTGCCCACAGTGTAATGCTGAGAGCCGGTGGTCGCCAGCATTGGTCCACTGTTCCAAACATATTGTGCAAGTATCCCCTTCTTCTTCATCCGTAGAAGCAGAAGGTAGAGTAGGATTGGATTTCTGGGGAGACTGCTGTTTGGGAAGGGTCTTGTCTCCACTGATAAATGTAACTTCTTGGTCTGCTGAGACATCTCCCAGTTGCTCTTCTGAAATGACAGCTTCAGTCTCTTCTGCAGGGACAACAACCTCTTCATACTCTGCAGAGCTCTCACTGTCAGAATCAGAACTGCTTGACACTGGCAAGTCTTCAGGTACAGGATCCCTAGTCTCTGAATCATAAGATGCAGCTGGAAAGTGAGGCTGGGTCCTGCTCACCTGAAAGTAAGCATCCAGTGGTGCTCTCAACCTGGCATTGTCGGTCCTCTGAGACCCTGAAGCTCTTGCCCTCCGAGAAGTGGACCCCCTCCTCCTCCTTGCTCTCACTGGCCCCACACTTTGGTCTGAAGGTGGAGGTCTCAGAAATTCCAGCATTCCATGAAGTCTCTGCAGCCCACTGATGAAGCTGTTCATTGAATCCAAGGAAGCTGCTTGGAGAGTATGGTTAGCACCAGATCCCTGTCTATGCTCTTCTGAAGCCCCAGGATTAATGTTCTGCACATTATCTTCTGAGAGTTCCACTTCCTCAGTCAGGTCAATGGATATGTGTGGAGCAGGGTGGAGCAGGGGTAGTACCCCCTGGCTGCTGACTCCTTCAGCAGGAGCAGGCTGGGGGAGGGGTGGTCCCCCATGGCTGTTGACTCCTTCAACAGGAACAGGCTGGAGAAGGGATGGTCTTTCTTGGCTGCTGACTCCTTCAGCAGGAACAGGATGGAGCAGGGGTGGTCTTTCTTGACTGCTGACTCCTTCAACAGGAACAGGTTGAAGGAGGGGTGGTCTCCCTTGGCTGCTGACCACTTCAGTGGGAGCAAGCTGTTCTGTAGCATGATCTAACTGCACCTGAAGATCATAGTCCATTGCTTCTTGAGCCATCACTGATGCCGGAACGACGCGGTCCGGCTCCCGAGACCGCGACTTTCCCAGTCGTTACCTCAGCAGAACTACCTACGCTCCCGCACCAACCACCACTTCCCGAGCAGCTCAAGCGCCCCGCCTCGAGGCTCTGTTTCAAAAGAAAAAAATAAAAAGGTCTGGGGATGTGACTCAGTGGTAAGTGCCCTGGTACCAAAACAATAGGACAAATGAATAAGTAAATAAATAAATAATAACAAATTTTAGAGTTTTAAAGAAAAAGTCCAAATTTCTGCTGTTAAAATACATGACATCCGAGAGCAAAGTAATACAAAAAATTTGACAAAAACGTTCAATAGTCATGAAATTGTAGGCAGGACAAAATTGTAAAACAGAAAGCAAACCAAAACAGCAAAATCTCAACAACAAATAACAAAAACCCAAAATGATGGAACTAGAAGGAGACAGGAATAACCATAGTCATGGTATGAAAATTTAATACAAGTTTTCAAAAAAATTAATAAATCCAGGCAACAAAATTTTAAAATACATTTGATAATCTTGATTAATATATATATATATATATATATATATATATATATATATATATATATATATTTATATACATATATATGTGTGTATATATATATATATATATATATATATATATCTTAGATACTTACAAAAATTTTATTTATAAAATAGTGAGTTTATTTTATTTAATCTCTGGACCACTCAGAAAATTTGATCCTGTATTTGTCTACTGGGAAAAATTCCATAAAATCTAAAGAGTAGAAACCAGAATCTATATTTCTGAACAAAATACTTTAAAATTAAATAATAACAAATGGTGAATCCATCTACCATAATCCATCCATCTGGGGAAAAAATACACAGTTCTTTAAATAACTCTTGGGTTAAAGAGGAAATAAAGACAAACTATAAACCATCTATGAGTTTAAAAGACAAAAGCTCTTCCAATTAATACTTATTGAATATGGCTGAAGTGGCACTTAGAGGATTTTACAGCCTTTGTCCACTTATTTGAAATAGCAAGGTGTTAAAAGATTTAGTAATTAAGAAAAGAAGCAGTAAATACATCTTTAAAAAAGCACTAGGAGATAATAAACTGAATTAAGGACACAGAAACAGGGGTGGGGGCACCTCAAACGATGGACTTTGTGTACAAACCCCAAAGCTACTTCTTTGAGGTAGTGTATGAAGAAGACAAAACCCTTGTTAAGTTCTGATCAGAAAAAAAAAAAAAAAAAAGAAAAGTTGCAAATACACTTCTGAAATAAGGAAGAGAAGCCTTAGGTACCAGTTTGGGGGAAATTAAAAAAGTGTGTACAATCTTTGACCTTAAAATAACAAATTCATAACTTTCTTGAAAAGAAACATTTTTCCTAGAAAAATATAAATTATCAAGATTATTTCAGAAGGTGGTAGAAAACCTAAAGAGAGTAATAATATATTGTCTTCGAAGTTGACAAAATTATTTTAAAAAAATACCCTGGAAGATACAAGTCCTGGACAATTTTATGGGCTTTGTATCTTAAATCTTTAAAAACTAGTTAATCCCTACTATAAATAAGTAGATGAAACCATTCCAGCTCATTTATTATTCCATGGGATTCTAAAATTGACAACAACCACACATACATGTAGAATGACCACTATAGGCCAATCTACCTTATAAACATACATATAGAACATCATGTAAAATATTTTCAAATTGAATTCATTATCAACAGGTAGCATTAGTCCCAGGAACGCAATAATGATTGTACACTAGGAAAGTTATTAATGTATTTTAACTACATTAAAAAATTAGAGGAATCTGGGTGTGATGGCACCTGCTTGTAGTTCCAGCTACTCAAGAGACTGAGGCAGGAAGATTACAAATTTGAGGGTAGCCTCATCGGCTAATAAATAAATAAATAGGGCTGGGGATATAGCAAATCTATAACAATAGCTTAAAGCATCTGTACTCTTGAATGCCGAATGCAATGAGGTACTGTTCTATCTGGGAGGATCTTAGACACATTAGAGAAAAAAATGTAAAACCATGCATAAAGCATAACTTCATCTGTATTATACTTAAAAAACTAAACCATTTATTACACATGAAACTACAAAGAGATAATCCTTCTGGAGTTTGAGAAGATACTTATCATTGATAATCTTTATATAAGCTTGTGGATAATTTGAAATGTGTTAGTTATTGCATTACTCATATTTCTAAAAAGCTTCTCCTTTCACAGTCTAATTTTTGTAGAGGAAATATATAATTCCACCAGTTTATATTTTATATATTTTGTAGATGGCATGCCATTATGAAAGAGAAATAGTACAATGTTACATTTTTATTATGTTATGCTAATCATTTTTTTAGTCAACATTTATTGGATGTCTGATTGTGCATAAAGTACTCTATCCCTAGGCATATGAGAGGATGGAGTACATGTTCTCATTTCACCATTGCTGTGGCTGATTTGCCAGAAAGATCACGTGCACAAGTGGCATACACAAGAGGCATAGAGCACCCAGCTCTGGTACTTTTGTGGACGTTCCTAGTCTACTGAACAGAGATTCCTTTGTGATGAAGGTCAGGCTAGTGCTATTTTGTGTTTGGCAGATGAAAAAGTCACTGGTACCAAGAGCTTCTCTGAATTTCACATGCAGAGAATCCCACGTTTCTTTGCTTTGCCATGTTTACAAGATCTGTCTTCACAGAAAGAAGTCATTTATCTGCAATAACTTACTCCACAGCTAGCAGTGTTGATAGTCATTAGTGCTTTTATTTTTTCTGTGGGATGGTGACAAATTTAAACTGACCAGTGTACTATTTCCAAACTTATTTTTCTCTCTTAAGAATCAGGCATTTTCCTTACCTCACAGAGAGGTAGCTCCTCCGTCGGCAGCAACTCGGCACTCGGCGCCCGCGGTCCATGGACCGGAACCCCGGGCCGACCGGCAGGAACTCGGGCCGCGATCGCCGCCTCCCAGCCCCAGGCTCCTCCTCCTCGCTGCCCACCACCTCCTCCGGACGCCCGCTGGCCGCCCGCCGCTGCCGCCGGCCTCGCGGAGCCGCCCCGGGAGGCTGGGTGGCGGGTCCGCGGCTGCCGCGGGACTGAGGCCTACTCCGCCGCCTCTCAGTGCTATTGTCCCTGGGCCGGGCACCAACCGGGTCCGCTGGGGAGCGCCAAGTGCGCCGGCTCCGCGGAAGATGCCGGACCAAGCCTTACAGCAGATGCTGGACAGAAGTTGCTGGGTTTGTTTTGCCACTGATGAAGATGATAGAACAGCTGAATGGGTGAGACCATGCAGGTGCCTAGGATCTACCAAATGGGTTCATCAGGCTTGTCTGCAGCGCTGGGTTGATGAAAAACAAAGAGGAAACAGTACAGCCAGAGTGGCATGTCCTCAGTGCAATGCTGAATACTTAATAGTTTTTCCAAAGTTGGGTCCAGTTGTTTATGTCTTGGATCTTGCAGATAGACTGATCTCAAAAGCTTGTCCATTTGCTGCAGCAGGAATAATGGTTGGCTCTATCTATTGGACAGCTGTGACTTACGGAGCAGTAACAGTGATGCAGGTTGTAGGCCATAAAGAAGGGCTGGATGTTATGGAGAGAGCTGATCCTTTATTTCTTTTAATTGGACTTCCTACTATTCCTGTCATGCTGATATTAGGCAAGATGATTCGCTGGGAGGATTATGTGCTTAGACTATGGCGCAAATACTCAAATAAACTACAAATTTTGAACAGTATATTTCCAGGGATTGGTTGTCCTGTTCCCCGAATTCCAGCCGAAGGTAATCCTTTAGCAGATCATGTCTCTGCTACCCGAATTTTGTGTGGAGCCCCTGTCTTTCCTACTATTGCGACAATAGTTGGTAAACTGATGTTCAGTAGTGTTAACTCTAATTTACAAAGGACAATCTTGGGTGGAATTGCTTTTGTTGCCATAAAAGGAGCATTTAAGGTTTACTTCAAACAGCAGCAATATTTACGTCAGGCACACCGCAAAATTCTAAATTATCCAGAGCAAGAAGAAGCATAAAACTGTGACTTCTGTTTGTTCTGCAGTCCTCTCATCCTTATGAGTCTGTTGTGTCGTTTTGATTCCATCATTAATGCACTAGTGGAGACTTGTTATAAGCTGCTGCTCCTATATTTTTAAGAAATATAATAAAGCACTTAGGGCAGGGGAAATCCTCTCAGTAATCACGGAACCTAAGGATGTGATTCGTTTTCATGGTTTTGTGTGTACTTCTTTTGTGGCAGTCATCTAAACCATTATCTTAGCATGGTAAACCTGAGTTTGTTCATATTTTGTCCAGATATGTAAAGATCAGACTGTACAAATATTAAAAATGCACATGCTGTTTTATTCTAATGCCTCTTTTGTACATGTTCATGTTCAGTGTTTTCTTAGAATCAGCAACTTAATGAAGGTACTATGAAGATTTTTCTCACCGACATAATTTGATTACTTGCGAAACAGGAACACATGTTAATTTGAGGAAATGTAAATTAGTTATGAATAAGTAACAAACCAAAAATGTATGTAAACATCAAATAATTATCTGAACAAATGAAATTTTGTTGTGTTTTCCTTAACTCATGTGATGTCCTCCAAATGTGTAGGGTAAAAGTTCACAGGGCTTCCAGATCACTTTTTCACTATTAAATTTTATTTATACAATGTTGACATCTCATAATTCATAATGTAATTTTGACTCATGTAGTCTTGATTATAGTGTGTGTATATATTTGTGTGTGTGTGAGGATGTGTGTGTGTGTGAGAGAGAGATCAGATCCTTTGATCTCTGGAGTAAGATTTTTAAATCCATATTTGTAGAAATTAGAGCTGCCAGTTTATAGTAGTTAAACAGAGAATGATTTGCAAAAAAAATGAAAACAAAAAAGTCAAAATTATTTTATTCTCCTCTTTCATTGATTCAGATATTTGTTGATCACCTCATATTTGCCCCAGGCACTATACAGAGTGCTGTTGGATACAGTGGTGAACTAAGAGAGTTGGTCCTAGCTCTTACGGTGTTTATAATTTAGTGTCAGCAGATAGAAAAACAGCAGTGAGTATACCAAGGTGAGGCCTTGAACTCTTTGCTTTAATATCAGTCAATGAGGAGATAATTACGAAAACAAGTCCTGAGTAAATATTGAGGTCACTGTTTTTGACTCTGTCAGTTTATTATAGAAAACCAATACTAATGTTTTTAGATTTTAATTGCTTGTCATATTTGAGGCTAGCACCTTAATAATCATTGTTTAAGTAGTTTTGTGTTCACTTTTCAAAAGTAATTATTTATTTTAAGTCATTTTCAATAGAGTGGCCATCTTAATGTCCAGCAATCTGAATAGTCTTTCAATTATTTTCACTAGCTAAAATTAATTTTTAAAGGTAGTTATAAAAACCCTATTTATTTATTATTATTTTGTTCACAGTATCTAATGCATGATAATAGTAAATGTTTCTTACTGATAAGTGGCCACTTTCTTTAGGAGTGTAGCATATATAGGTTGAGCTATGTTAGATTGTAATAATATTTGTTAATTTTAGTAATTAAAGACTGGTGTCATTCTGTAGTATAAATGTCTTAATTTTGAGTTGTATGGCATTTATGTGAATGGATGTTGAATGTTAAAAGTTGTAATTATTTGGGGAGAAAAGAAGATTTGACTGAGTGAGTCTTATTAAGAACACTGCTACCATTCTGAAGGGGAAATATAAAATCTATGACTATATACAAAATCTTAGGTGATATAGCTGTAATTATAAAATATATTGGCTTTTCTTTAATTTTCAATATGAAAAGATATATTAAGTAGACATTTCCTGCATAGTTTTGTTATACAGAACAGCTTCTAGGCAGCATTTATTAATGTTACGCAAGCACACAGTTCCCTATTTACTCCTTTAATGCCCAAGATGGGGAATAACTTCTTGGGTTTATTGGCATCAAGGCCCTGGAGGGCCAGAGAAGCAACAACTATAATCCTTTGAGGGCAGGAGGGAGGCGTTTCTAAGGCTATGCAGAAGGAACTACAAGTGCCTGGGGACCAGAGTGACCTCTAGACCTGGAATGGAACACTTATAGAGCCTTAGCTTAAGAAATACCATGTGCCAGTTGTTCCGGGAAGGTGGCCTGCCCTGCCATGAAGCAACAAAGAACGTAGGCAAACTGAAAGTTGGATGGACCTGAGTTCAGATCCTAATTCAGCTTTTCATAACTGCATATGACCTTTGCCAGGTAACTTAACTTTTCTTCCCCACAGTTCTCTTCATACTGAAATGCAGATAATACTTAGAAGACTATCTGCAATTAACTGAGAAGGGAACAGAGGCACTTTCAGCACAAAATACGCCCTAAGAAGTAGTTTATTAATTGCTATTGTTTTTACACTCTAGGAAAAAGAGAATGAAGAGGTAAAGGAAAGGCAGCAGAGTACAAATTCAAGAGATGATGTGGCCTTTTGAGATGGATGGGTATATTTTGTTTTCTAGTTTATTTTCATATTGCTTTTTTGTTATTTCCAGAAACTTTAATGTTTTAAACCTCTTTTATAAAATTCAACAACTATTAGAAATCTATTCTTTGCAGAAGTTATCTCCATTTAAGTGGCTGAAAATATTGTTCATCATTACATGATTATCAAATGACTATGAAGAATATAAAATTAAACTTAGTGACTTAGTCACTGCCTTGCTAATTCTGCTATAATTTTTTCAAATGTCTTGTTTTTAATATAGCGGACTATCTCAATACTGGCTGGATTAAGTTGAATAAAGAATTTTTATGTTCTCTAGGTGTGCTTTGTCTGTTGAACAAATCCCAGAACTATTCATTAATTCTGTACCTGCGTATGTAATTGTTTTTAAATTTGTACAAGAATTCTAGTGAGACTTCTCAATATAAAAATAATATGCAATTTAAAAAGTAAAAAAAAAAAAAAAGAATCAGGCATTTTACATGCTCATTCCTTATTTTCAGTTACATCCTTTTCTTTTCCACAACTCTTATACCAAATTTAACTTCAGATCCTGCCAATTTGAATGCTGTGCATGAAAATTCTTTAAAAACAACAACAACAAAAAGCATCAAAACTCCAAAAACTCCTCTGTAGTAGCATTTTCCTGAGTTAGAGCAGACAGGTGACACAGAAGGGGTTGCACTAAGAATGGAAAGATTTAGATTTGAGGCCTGTCTTCCAGGACCTTTGACAAGTCCTATAACCTCTAGGCTTCGCTCTGTGTCAGCTGTAAAGTGGGGGTGGGTGGGTATAGGTGATGAAGGAAAAAGAGCTTTGAAAAGTATAAAGCAGCATATCAGCATGAGACTTTATATAAGTCCCTTAATCCCCTTCTTGCATGCACACACTCCAGCTACATGCAAGTTTTAGGTTTCTGTTATCTTTCATTTGTGTTCCTTTTAAAAGTCAGCCTCCCCTAACACAGTCAACTTTGTCTTTTGTCACATGAACCTGTTGATCTCCCTGGCACCTGAGACCTTGAATTGATATAGTTCTACATTTTAGGCACTACCTGTTTTTTGTGTGTGTGTTTTTTTTTTCCCCAAAAGAGGCATTTAGTTGAGTGTCAGAAGCACAGGATGTTCCTTTTTTGTTAACTTAGCCTCTGCCAGTTTTTTTTTTTTTTTTTTAAATCTGATTTGAAAGAACAGGGACCCTAGAAAGCTTGTGATATGTAAATATTTAGCCAGGCAGATAGGGATAGTAAGCATTTTCTCTCTTAACACAAAACATGATTTTATTTGCTAAAGCTGTAATCTTGTTTGATAATCCATCAGTTTATTATCAGCTATGTGGTGAGACATAATGCCACAGGGAGATAATCAAGAACTGCGCCTGACACTATAGGGTTGATTACAGGGACTGGAGAAGATAGAGTCTTCTGTAAAGGATTATGTTAAACATAGCCTTTCTATTTACAGTTGATTTTCTCCAAGCTCCTTAACTCTTCTGCTCCCAGCCTAGGTAAATAGGTCATCTGAAAACCTTCAAGGAAGAGGTATCTTTGCAAGTATAGAACAACCAGATTTTTCTCCACCAGGCCCCATTAAGTTATTGTTTCATGCTCAATGCATCTCTGAGTTGAAGGAGAAAAGAGATATATGATGGTGTTCCATTGCAGTCAGTATTTAGAACAAAACCAAACCAAAAAAACCTCAGAGAAGTACAGGTTATAAACAGAACAGGAAATCTTTACACTCCATTTGGACCTTAACTCTAAGTATTAGGTCCAATACATTGGCCTACTAAACTGAAATTTGAATATGACATTGATTTGCAGGACTATCAGGCTGTCATCAATCTGTGATTTCTGAACCAAGGGCAGAGACCCTCTAGGACAGGCATCTGGAATGCACAGTCCCATAGAGTTGCATGCACATATGTGATAAGGAGACTGGTGCCACCAGATTTCTCCAAAATGGTGGCACTACTTCCAGTCCCTTGTGGGAGGCAGGGAGGCATTTCATTCAACTCTTATCTTTGTCTACTCCATTCTTCTCTGTCTTGAAATTTATCTCCTCAAGATTACCCACTATGCAAAATGTCACCATCCACAAATCCAACCTTCATCTCACAGACCTGTAAGGTTACTCGATTGTTTTCTGGCCACTGGAAATAAAGCCTGTGTGGTTCTGCAGTGCTCTGCCATTATCATGCTTTCATGTTTATTATCTCGCTTGAGCCTTTCCTGAGATAGGGGTATGAGACTGAGTTTCAAAGAATTTAAGTATCTTGTCCAAGTTTACACAGTTAGTGATTTCTTCTTTTGTTCCATTCCTATCTTCTTCCTTTTCTTTCTCCTCAGAAGATATTTTCTTAAGAATGTAGACTCTGAAGCCAGATGACTGGTTTTAAACCCCTGGTTCTGTATAACCTTGGGCAAATTTGCTTGGTATGCTTTGGTCCTTAGTAGTAAAATGAAGATAACAAAATTATCTACTTCATGTAGTTTTAGGGAGGATAAAGTTGGTTATGTGCACTATTGTAATACTAAGAATAGAGTCTAGCACATATCAAACAATCAGTAAATCTGAGTCCCTATTGTTACTATTGTTGTTTTTAAAATTCCCTCATCAAATATTAATTGTCTTCTTTTTAACTGGGCATTGTGCTAGGCTTCAGGGATGAGTTGGAGACGTTCCTTTTCCATGGAACTCACTGTCAATAAAGAGACAAGCCATCTGATTAAGTGCAGATGTCATAGCCCTCATGTAACCATAGATGAACTGTGTGGGACCCCTGGTTATCCGTGCAGGCCCCTTGGATGAGGAAACCTGGCATCTGAATTGAACACTAGAGATGAAGTATATGCCAGGCCAATTGTCAAGGGATGGATATACCCAGCAGAGGTCTCAGTAGGTATGAAATAAAAAGAATGAGAGATATATTAGTTTTCTTGGACTGATATAATAAAATACCATTAGAGGCAATGGCTTAAAAAACAGAAGTTAATCTTCTATAGTTCTGGAAGCTAGAAGATCAAGATCACGGTATCAGCAGCTTTGGTTTCTTCAGAACCCTGTTCCTTGGCTTATTGATGACTGCCGTATTTCTGCATCCTCACATGGTCTTTTTTCTGTATGCACACATTCCTGCTGTCCTAATCTATTCTTCTAAGGACACCAGTCAGATTGAATTAGGGCCCACCTATGTGACCTCATTCTACCTTGATTATCTCCTTAAAGGCCTTGTTGTGAAGTACTGGGTGTTAGGACTTAGCTTATTAATTTGGGGCTGGTACAATAAAGCCCATAACAAAAGTATCTGTTAGGTATGGCTGGCATCAGGTGTATGTGGATGAAGCCAGAATCACGGGCAGTGCCCAGATCTTGAAAGGCTCAACCTCTCATCAAGGCTGAGGAATGGACACTGCCACATTTAGGCTCTGCTGGCCCCTGTGTGTATGTGAAGGGCAGTCTGGAAAAAGCCACATTGTGACCTGTTGGATGAGACAATGCTTTGAATTCTTGTTCTCTCCCACCACACCCCAAGGCTTATGTAGAGTTAAAGGGAGGAAGTGATTTCCCAGTAGAAGGGGATCCATGAGGACAAGGATGCCTGTGGGAGTAAGGGATAGAAGATGAGGAGATGGGGGGATCCAACATGGCGGCGAGAGGGGAGGCAGCGCTTTCAGTACCTCCTCAACAAAGGGGTCAGAGAGACGCATGGATACGCTTAGATATGACCTGCTGAGAAACTCCTAGCAAAATTCCACTAAAGAGAGACCGGCCAGGAATTGGAAGGATTTTTGGAGGTGACAGTCTGCGCTAGACGAGTGAATCTCCGCCACGCAGCGCAGAGGTCCAGACCCGCCAGCCGCTGCCCGCGCGACTCGGCGACTGTTGGCTGCCTGCACGCGGCCCCCGCGTCAGGGCGGATAGCCTCCGAGACGCAGCGCAGCAGGAGCGGTGCAGGGACTCTAGGAAGAGGTCTCTTGCCAAGCCTTCATGAAATAGCGAACCGGGAGCTGAAACCATCCAGAGACAGACCAGTCCCACCCCTCCCTTCGGACACTCTGGCAAGGAGCCTGGGGCCTGCCATAGCAGAGTGGTGACATCACCAGAGTTCCGCCGACAGAATTCCTTCCCAGCGGAATCCACATTAGCAGGTGTGTGACTCCCACCCCCTCCAGATACAAGCAGCCAGGAAACCACCGGGGGCGTGTCTGTAGGGAAGCAGAGGGGATTCCAGATCCCCACCTCCCCTTAACACCAGCGGCGACACCCAAGATCTTAGCCGCCAGTTTCTGGGGGCGTGCCCACCAAAGGGGTCCTGAAAAATTAAACTGTTGGTTCCCAGATCACCCCACCACAGCACTGGGGCTTAATTGAATGACAGAGAGGGTGTTCATCGTTCGGGATATAGGACACGCGGTGGGGCTGCAAGTGTAATCAGATCCTTGGGGAACCGCCTCTGGTGAACAGGACCTGGCTGGCTGGCTGGGAGGAGGAACAGGGGGAGGGGCCGGATAAGTGAAAGGGCTCTGGACTAACAGGATTGAGAGACTCCCAGGAGCCACCGTACAGGGATTTCTGTCAGCACATAGAGGGCAGAAGCTCGGCTCAGAGGGCACAGCTCCGCCTATTGGAAGAGAAGAAAATGGGATTCAGCCATAGAACACTGGATGCCAGCATGGCAGAGATCTGATGTCATCGGAGAGCGGCCGAGGAGAAAACTTCATCGGTGCCAGCGGCGACAGAAACAGTTGGTCCCCTGGTAGGGAGGGTGAGTCACAGATACCCCAGTCTCTCTCGCTTTGTCGTCGAGCCAGAGGCGAGGAGAGGGGCCGCCGCCCACGCCCGCAAGGTAGGAAGACCTGCGACCAACCTGCAGATCAGGCCCAGCAGTCTGCAGGCGTGGTAAGAGGGGCAGGGCAGAGCCACCACCCGCGCTGGCAAGGTAAGCAGACCTGCGACAGACCTGTGGATCAGGCCCAGCGGCCTGCCAGCGTGGTACACACTTCACCCCAACTGGAGTAGGGGCAGAGCAGAGCCTTAGCCCGCGCCCAGATCAGGCCCAGCGGCTCGCCTGTGTGGTGGTCAAGTGACCCCAATTGGAGTGGGGGCGGAGCGGAACTGACACCCTTGCCCACAAGGTGGGCAGACCTGCGACCAACCTGCAGATCAGGCCTAGCGGTCCCCGGGCGTGGTAGGAGGGGCAGGGCAGAGCCTTCGCACCCACCTGCAAGGTAGGCAGACCTGCGACAGAACAGCGGATCAGGCCCAGGGGTCCGCGGGCGTGGTAGACACCTCACACCAATTGGAGGAGGGGCAGAGCAGAGCCCCTGCCCGCACCTGCAAGGGAGAATTTTCAACTATACAAGAGCAACATAAATATATGGGGGGGGGGAATTTCAAAAACACAACAGTTTCACCAAGAAGAAAGAAACGCAAGCAGTATGAAAAGACAAGGAAAGAAAGGACTACAAGCAATGCAGGTCAGCTCAACTTTAGAAGAGGTAACAGCTGCAGCAGATGGAATGTCAGATAAAGAATTCAGGATATATATGCTTCAGATGATCTGGAGTCTCAAGGAAGAAATTAGACAGCAAAATCAGACAATGAAAGATCACTTCGACAAGGAATTACACAAACAAATCCAGGAAGCAAAGGATCAACTATACAGGGAGATAGAGGTTATAAAAAACAAACAAACAGAAATCCTAGAAATGCAGGAAGCAATAAACCAACTTAAAAACTCAATTGAGAGTACTACCAGCAGAGTAGAACACTTAGAAGATAGAACATCAGACAATGAAGACAAAGTATTTCAACTTGAAAAGAACATAGAGAGCTCAGCAAGACTGTTAAGAAACCATGAGCAGAACATCCAAGAAATATGGGATAACATTAAGAGACCAAACTTAAGAGTCATTGGGATACAGGAAGGTATAGAATTCCATACCAAAGGAATGAGCAATTTATTCAATGAAATAATACGAGAAAACTTCCCAGACTTGAAGAATGAGACAGAATCCCAAATTCTAGAAGCCTACAGGACGCCGAATGTGCAAAATTATAAGAGATCCACACCTAGACACATTATAATGAAGATGCCCAACATACAGAATAAGGAGAGAATTTTAAAAGCTACAAGAGAAAGGAAGCAGATTACATTTAGGGGCAAGCCAATCAGGATAACAGCTGATCTTTCAACACAGACTCTGAAAGCTAGAAGATCCTGGAATAACATATTTCAAACACTGAAAGAAAATGGGTTCGAACCAAGAATTGTGTATCCAGCGAAATTAAGCTTCAGGATGGAAGATGAAATTAAAACCTTCCACGATAAACAAAAGTTAAAAGAATATGCAGCTAGAAAACCATCTCTTCAAAACATCCTCAGCAAAACATTACAGGAAGAGGAAATGGAAAATAACAATGAAAACCAACAGTGGGAGGTAGGACAGTAAAGGGGGGGGAATAATCAAAGAGGAAAACAAACCATGTTTAGTAACATAAATAAACAAATATGGCTGGAACAACAACCCATATCTCAATAATAACCCTAAATGTTAATGGCTTAAACTCACCAATTAAGAGACACAGGCTAGTAGAATGGATCTCAAAACAAGACCCAACAATATGCTGCCTACAGGAGACGCATTTGATAGGAAAAGACATACATAGGCTGAAGGTGAAAGGTTGGGAAAAATCATATCACTCATATGGACTTCGGAAAAAAGCAGGAGTGTCCATACTCATATCAAATAAAATAGATTTCAAGCCAAAGTTAATCAAAAGGGATAAAGAGGGACACTACATACTGCTTAAGGGAACCATACACCAACAAGACATAACAATCATAAATATATATGCCCCAAACAATGGTGCAGCTATGTTCATCAAACAAACTCTTCTCAAGTTCAAGAGTCTAATAGACCACCATACAATAATCATGGGAGACTTCAACACACCTCTCTCGCCACTGGACAGATCTTCCAAACAAAAGTTGAATAAGGAAACTATAGAACTCAATAACACAATTAATAACCTAGACTTAATTGACATATATAGAATATACCACCCAACATCAAGCAGTTACACTTTTTTCTCAGCAGCACATGGATCCTTCTCAAAAAAGATCATATATTATGTCACAGGGCAACGCTTAGACAATATAAAGGAGTAGAGATAATACCATGCATCCTATCTGACCATAATGGAATGAAACTGAAAATCAACGATA
>NW_026693637.1:0-47630 GCF_021218885.2 Marmota monax
TTTTCTTTTTTTTTTTTTTTATTGTTGGCTGTTCAAAACATTACATAGTTTTTGATATATCATATTTCACAATTTGATTCAAGTGGGTTATGAGCTCCCATTTTTACCCCATATACAGATTGCAGAATCACATCAGTTACACATCCATTGATTTACATATTGCCATACTAGTGTCTGTTGTATTCTGCTGCCTTTCCTATCCTCTACTATCCCCCCTCCCCTCCCCTCCCCTCCCCCCTTCTCTCTCTGCTCCCTCTACTGACATTCGTTTGTCCCCCTTATATTATTTTCCCCTTCCCCTCACTTCCTCTTGTATGTACTTTTGTATAACTCTGAGGGTCTCCTTCCATTTCCATGCATTTTCCCTTCTCTCTCCCTTTCTCTCCCACCTCTCATCCCTGTTTAATGTTAATCTTCTTCTCATGCTCTTCGACCCTACTCTGTTCTTAGTTACTCTCCTTATATCAAAGAAGACATTTGGCATTTATTTTTTAGGGATTGGCTAGCTTCACTTAGCATAATCTGCTCTAATGCCATCTATTTCCCTGTAAATTCTATGATTTTGTCATTTTTTAATGCAGAGTAATACTCCATTGTGTATAAATGCCACATTTTTTTTATCCATTCATCCATTGAAGGGCATCTAGGTTGGTTCCACAGTCTAGCTATTGTGAATTGTGCTGCTATGAACATCGATGTAGCAGTGTCCCTGTAGCATGCTCTTTTTAGGTCTTTAGGGAATAGACCGAGAAGGGGAATAGCTGGGTCAAATGGTGGCTCCATTCCCAGCTTTCCAAGAAATCTCTATACTGCTTTCCAAATTGGCTGCACCAATTTGCAGTCCCACCAGCAATGTACAAGTGTACCCTTTTCCCCACATCCTCGCCAGCACTTGTTGTTGTTTGACTTCATAATTGCTGCCAATCTAACTGGAGTGAGATGGTATCTTAGGGTGGTTTTGATTTGCATTTCTCTGACTGCTAGAGATGTTGAGCATTTTTTCATGTACTTGTTGATTGATTGTATGACCTCCTCTGAGAAGTGTCTGTTCAGGTCCTTGGCCCATTTGTTGATTGGGTTGTTTGTTCTCTTATTGTCTAATTTTTTGAGTTCTTTGTATACTCTGGATATTAGGGCTCTATCTGAAGTGTGAGGAGTAAATATTTGTTCCCAGGATGTAGGCTCTCTATTTACCTCTCTTATTGTATCTTTTGCTGAGAAAAAACTTTTTAGTTTGAGTAAGTCCCATTTGTTGATTCTAGTTATTAACTTTTGTGCTATGGGTGTCCTATTGAGGAATTTGGAGCCCGACCCCACAGTATGTAGATCGTAGCCAACTTTTTCTTCTATCAGACGGCGTGTCTCTGATTTGATATCAAGCTCCTTGATCCATTTTGAATTAACTTTTGTGCATGGTGAGAGAAAGGGATTCAGTTTCATTTTGTTGCATATGGATTTCCAGTTTTCCCAGCACCATTTGTTGAAGATGCTATCCTTCCTCCATTGCATGCTTTTAGCCCCTTTATCAAATATAAGATAGTTGTAGTTTTGTGGATTGGTTTCTGTGTCCTCTATTCTGTACCATTGGTCCACCCGCCTGTTTTGGTACCAGTACCATGCTGTTTTTGTTACTATTGCTCTGTAGTATAGTTTGAAGTCTGGTATCGCTATACCGCCTGATTCACACTTCCTGCTTAGCATTGTTTTTGCTATTCTGGGTCTTTTATTTTTCCATATGAATTTCATGATTGCTTTCTCTATTTCTACAAGAAATGCCATTGGGATTTTGATTGGCATTGCATTAAACCTATAGAGAACTTTTGGTAATATCGCCATTTTGATGATGTTAGTTCTGCCTATCCATGAACAGGGTATATTTTTCCATCTTCTAAGATCTTCTTCTATTTCTCTCTTTAGGGTTCTGTAGTTTTCATTGTATAAGTCTTTCACCTCTTTTGTTAGGTTGATTCCCAAGTATTTTATTTTTTTTGAAGATATTGTGAATGGAGTGGTTGTCCACATTTCCATTTCAGAGGATTTGTCGCTGATATACAGGAATGCCTTTGATTTATGCGTGTTGATTTTATATCCTGCCACTTTGCTGAATTCATTTATTAGCTGTAATAGTTTCTTTGTAGAGCCTTTTGGGTCTGCTAGGTATAGAATCATGTCATCTGCAAATAGTGATAATTTAAGTTCTTCTTTTCCTATTTTGATGCCTTTAATTTCTTTCATCTGTCTAATTGCTCTGGCCAGTGTTTCGAGAACTATGTTGAACAGAAGTGGTGAGAGAGGGCATCCCTGTCTTGTTCCAGATTTTAGAGGGAATGCCTTCAATTTTTCTCCATTCAGAATGATGCTAGCCTGAGGCTTAGCATAGATTGCTTTTACAATATTGAGGTATGTTCCTGTTATCCCTAGTTTTTCTAGAGTTTTGAACATAAAGGGATGCTGTACTTTGTCAAATGCTTTTTCCGCATCTATCGAGATGATCATATGATTCTTATTTTTCAGTCTATTGATGTGGTGAATAACATTTATTGATTTCCGTATATTGAACCAGCCTTGCATCCCAGGGATGAATCCTACTTGATCATGGTGCACAATTTTTTTGATAAGTTTTTGTATCCGAGTGGCCAGAATTTTATTGAGGATTTTTGCATCTAGGTTCATTAGAGATATTGGTCTGTAGTTTTCTTTCTTTGAAGTGTCTTTGTCTGGTTTAGGTATCAGGGTGATGTTGGCCTCGTAGAATGAATTGGGAAGTTCTCCCTCTTTTTCTATTTCCCGAAGTAGCTTGAAAAGTATTGGTATTAGTTCCTCTTTAAAGGTTTTGTAAAACTCTGCTGTATACCCATCCGGTCCTGGGCTTTTCTTAGTTGGTAGTCTTTTGATGATTTCTTCTATTTCCTCAATTGATATTGGTCTGTTTAGGTTGTCTATATCCTCCTGACTCAATCTGGGCAGATCATATGACTTAAGAAATTTATCGATGCCTTCACTATCTTCTAATTTATTGGAGTATAAGGATTCAAAATAATTTTTGATTATCTTCTGTATTTCTGAAGTGTCTGTTGTGATATTGCCTCTTTCATCCCGTATGTTAGTAATTTGAGTTCTCTCTCTTCTTCTCTTCGCTAGCATGGCTAAGGGTCTGTCGATTTTGTTTATTTTTTCAAAGAACCAACTTTTAGTTTTGTCAATTTTTTCAATTGTTTCTTTTGTTTCGATTTCATTAATTTCAGCTCTGATTTTCATTATTTCTTGCCTTCTACTTCTTTTGCTGTTGTTTTGCTCTTCTTTTTCCAGGATTTTGAGATGAAGTATGAGATCATTTATTTGTAGGTTTTTTCTTTTTTTAAGGAATGAACTCCACGCAATGAATTTTCCTCTTAGAACTGCTTTCAATGTGTCCCATAGATTCCGATATGTTGTGTCTGTGTTTTCATTAATCTCTAAGAATTTTTAATTTCTTCCTTGATGTCTTCTATAACCCATTGATCATTCAGTAACCTATTGTTCATTCTCCAAGTGATGTATTCTTTTCCCTTCCTTCTTTTATCGTTGATTTTCAGTTCCATTCCATTATGATCAGATAGGATGCATCTTATTATCTCTACTCCTTTATATTGTCTAAGAGTTTCCCTGTGACATAATATATGATCTATTTTTGAGAAGGATCCATGTGCTGCTGAGAAAAAAGTGTAACTGCTTGATGTTGGGTGGTATATTCTATATATGTCAATTAAGTCTAGGTTATTAATTGTGTTATTGAGTTCTATAGTTTCCTTATTCAACTTTTGTTTGGAAGATCTGTCCAGTGGTGATAGAGGTGTGTTGAAGTCTCCCATGATTATTGTATGGTGGTCTATTAGACTCTTGAACTTGAGAAGAGTTTGTTTGATGAACATAGCTGCACCATTGTTTGGGGCATATATATTTATGATTGTTATGTCTTGTTGGTGTATGGTTCCCTTGAGCAGTATGTAGTGTCCCTCTTTATCCCTTTTGATTAACTTTGGCTTGAAATCTATTTTATTTGATATGAGTATGGATACTCCTGCTTGTTTCCGAAGTCCATATGAGTGATATGATTTTTCCCAACCTTTCACCTTCAGCCTATGTATGTCTTTTCCTATCAAATGCGTCTCCTGTAGGCAGCATATTGTTGGGTCTTGTTTTGTGATCCATTCTACTAGCCTGTGTCTCTTAATTGGTGAGTTTAAGCCATTAACATTTAGGGTTATTATTGAGATATGGGTTGTTCTTCCAGCCATATTTGTTTATTTATGTTACTAAACATGGTTTGTTTTCCTCTTTGATTATTTCCCCCCCTTTAGTGTCCTACCTCCCACTGTTGGTTTTCATTGTTATTTTCCATTTCCTCTTCCTGTAATGTTTTGCCAAGGATGTTTTGAAGAGATGGTTTTCTAGCTGCAAATTCTTTTAACTTTTGTTTATCGTGGAAGGTTTTAATTTCATCTTCCATCCTGAAGCTTAATTTCGCTGGAAACACAATTCTTGGTTGGAACCCATTTTCTTTCAGTGTTTGAAATATGTTATTCCAGGATCTTCTAGCTTTCAGAGTCTGTGTTGAAAGATCAGCTGTTATCCTGATTGGCTTACCCCTAAATGTGATCTGCTTCCTTTCTCTTGTAGCTTTTAAAATTCTCTCCTTATTCTGTATGTTGGGCATCTTCATTATAATGTGTCTAGGTGTGGGTCTCTTATGATTTTGCACATTCGGCGTCCTGTAGGCTTCTAGGATTTGGGGTTCTGTCTCATTCTTCAAGTCTGGGAAGTTTTCTTGTATTATTTCATTGAATAGATTGCTCATTCCTTTGGTTTGAAACTCTGTCCCTTCCTGTATCCCAATGACTCTTAAATTTCGTCTCTTGATGTTATCCCATATTTCTTGGATGTTCTGCTCATGGTTTCTTAACAGTCTTGCTGAGCTGTCTATGTTCTTTTCAAGTTGAAATACTTTATCTTCATTGTCTGATGTTCTGTCTTCTAAGTGTTCTACTCTGCTGGTAGTATTCTCAATTGAGTTTTTAAGTTGGCTTATTGCTTCCTGCATTTCTAGGATTTCTGTTTGTTTGTTTTTTATAACCTCTATCTCCCTGTATAGTTGATCTTTTGCTTCTTGGATTTGTTTATGTAATTCATTGTTGAAGTGATCTTTCATTGTCTGATTTTGCTGTCTCATGTCTTCCTTGAGACTCCAGATCATCTGAAGCATGTATATCCTGAATTCTTTATCTGACATTCCATCTGCTGCAGCTATTACCTCTTCTAACGTTGAGTTGACCTTCAATGCTTGTGGTCCTTTCTTTCCTTGTCTCTTCATACTGTTCGCGTTCCTTTCTACTTGGTGAAACTGTTGTGCTATTGAATTTTCCCCCTATATATTTATATTGGTCTTGTATAGTTGCAAAGTCTCCCTCGCAGGCACGGGCGGCGGCTCTGTCCCTCTGCGGGCCGCTAGGCTTGTTCTGTCAGTGGTCACATTTCTGTCAACTTTGCAGGCGCAGGCAGCGGCACTGCCCCTCTGCAGGCCTCTGGGGCTGTACTGCCAGTGGGTCGCAGGTCCGCCTACCTTGCAGGCGCGGGGGGGGGCGGCTCTACCCTTCCTCTGGCCACTGGGCCTTGTCTGTCTCTCGGTTGCAGGTCTGGCCTGTTCTGATGGTGGTCACAGTTCCGTCTACCTTGCAGGCACGGGGGGGAGGGGGCGGCTCTGCCTCTCAGCAGGCCGCTGCTCCTCTTCTGCCGGTGGGTCGCCGGCCCGCCTACCTTGCAGGAGTGATTGGAAGCTCTGCCACTCCGCGGGCCACTGGGCCTTTTCTGTCAGTGGTCACAGTTCCGCCTACCTGACAGGCGCGGGGGGTGGGGGGCGGCTCTGCCCCTCAGCAGGCCGCTGGGCCTGTTCTGTGGGTGGTCACAGTTCCCTCTACCTTGCCGGCGCAGGGGGAGGGGGCGGCTCTGCCTCTCAGCAGGCCGCTGCTCCTCTTCTGCCGGTGGGTCGCAGGCCCACCTACCTTGCAGGAGTGTTTGGAAGCTCTGTCCCGCCGTGGGCCACTGGGCCTTTTCTGTCGGTGGTCACAGTTCCACCTACCTGGCAGGCGCAGGGGGTGGGAGGCGGCTCTGCCCCCCAGCAGGCCGCTGGGCCTGCTCTGTGCGTGGTCACAGTTCCCTCTACCTTGCCGGTGCAGGGGGAGGGGGTGGCTCTGCCTCTCAGCAGGCCGCTGCTCCTCTTCTGCCGGTGGGTCGCAGGCCCGCCTACCTTGCAGGAGTGATTGGAAGCTCTGTCCCGCCGTGGGCCACTGGGCCTTTTCTGTCGGTGGTCACAGTTCCCCTACCTGGCAGGCGCGGGGGGTGTGGGGCGGCTCTGCCCCTCAGCAGGCCTCTGGGCCTGCTCTGTGCATGGTCACAGTTCCCTCTACTTTGCCGTCACAGGGGGAGGGGGCGGCTCAGCCTCTCAGCAGGCCGCTGCTCCTCTTCTGCTGGTGGGTCGCAGGCCCGCCTACCTTGCAGGAGTGATTGGAAGCTCTGTCCCGCCGCGGGCCACTGGGCCTTTTCTGTCTGTGGTCACAGTTCCACCTACCTGGCAGGCGCGGGGGGTGGGGGGCGGCTCTGCCCCTCAGCAGGCCGCTGGGCCTGCTCTGTGCGTGGTCACAGTTCCCTCTACCTTGCCGGTGCAGGGGGAGGGGGCGGCTCTGCCTCTCAGCAGGCCGCTGCTCCTCTTCTGCCGGTGGGTCGCAGGCCCGCCTACCTTGCAGGAGTGATTGGAAGCTCTGTCCCACCGCGGGCCACTGGGCCTTTTCTGTCGGTGGTCACCTGGCAGGCGCGGGGGTGGGGGGCGGCTCTGCCCCTCAGCAGGCCGCTGGGCCTGCTCTGTGCGTGGTCACAGTTCCCTCTACCTTGCTGGTGCAGGGGGAGGGGGCGGCTCTGCCTCTCAGCAGGTCGCTGCTCCTCTTCTGCCGGTGGGTCGCAGGCCCACCTACCTTGCAGGAGTGATTGGAAGCTCTCGGACACAGAGTTTTTTAATTAAAAGATTGACACATCAGCCAGGTGTGGTGGCTGCACTGCAGTAATCTCAGAGATGTGTAGCCTATGGTTGGAGGACTGCAAATTTGAGACCAGCCTCAGCAACTTTGTGACAGCTTATCTCAAAATAAAAAAAAAAAAAAAAGGGGCTGTGGATATAGCTCATTGGTAGAGCACCTGGGTTCAATTCCCAGTACTGGGGAAAAAAATTGACACATCAGCCTTTTACATTTTTTGTTGTTGTTATTTGGGCATTGTGAATAAAGCAATTACCTTTTTTTTTTTGGCTTCATCATCTCATAACATAAGGGATAATATGACATCAAAAATTAAGGTGTAATCTCGTAAAGAATCATTTCCTTATATTTAGTGAACCTATCCCTGGGTAAAAGGTCACTACCTTGGGATTTTTTTTTCCTCATTGCACAACAGATCTGAGTGTGTCCTTGCTGCCGCTGCCTGGCCCCAGTTCAAGACCTGGCATTAGTACCTGGGCTTTGAAGTGAGATGACCTGGGGTCAAGTCTAACCCTTGTGACTGGTTGTCTGTGTGGCCTTGGGCAAGTTTGCCCAAGTCTCTGTTCTTGTATCTGTTAAGTGTGATATCTATTCTTTAAGAAGCTCTTGAGGGCTGGGTTTGTAACTCAGTGGTAGAGTGCTTGCCTAGCATATGCGATGCACTGGGTTCGACTCTCAGCAGCACACAAAAATAAATAAGGTATACAATTTGATGTTTAAAACGGCTGTTGAGAGAATTGAGTGAGGTAAGGGAAAAGTGACAGGGTTATGACATGCTTAGCACTTGGCAGCTCTGACATGCCCTCTGGAGATTACAGGAGCAGGATGTAGAGTGAAGGCAGAAATGCTCAACAGCTGACCTCAGAGGAACACAAGCTTTTTAGTTTTGTTTCTTTCTTACCTATATTCTATCACTTATATTTATAAGCAAATCATTTATAAAAAGTATAAAATTGAAAGAAAAGAAACAAAATATAGGTAGCCCGCAGAGGCTAGCTTTGCTGTTTTGGAAGCAGAGGGACAAAGAGATAAAAGTAACAATGTGGATTCCAAGTGCTGTTCTTCTTGGCTGGTTAGAGGCAGCTTCAATCTTAGGTGCAAGAATGCTCTCCCCACCATTTATTTTCTTTCTCCTGTTTTGTGATCATTTGTCAGCTTTTGGTTAATATCCTTCCTAATACTTTTGCCTGGAACTGCATGTTCCCTCAGCCACCATACTTTGTGCTAGATAAACTGTCATCCTTCAAGATGTCTTCTTCTTAAAAATTTCTTCTGGTAACCAGGCATGGTGAGGCACAACTGTAATCCCATTGACTCAGGAGGCAGGAGGATTGCAAGTTTGAGGGCAGCTTCAGTAATTTAGCCAGACCCTGTCTCAAAACAAACAAACAAACAAACGAGCCCATAAAAAGGTCTGTGGATGTAGCTCTGGGTTCAATCCCCAGCACCACATGTGCACACACACAAAGAGGTTTTTTCCTCTCTTTTTTCCTAACTCTTTTACACTGAATTCTAATTTTAACAAAATATATATTTCTTCCATCAAAGTGGGAGCTCTTGAAAAACAAATTTATAGTCTTACTGTGAAGAGTAACCCAGTTTTGCAGGTGCCACATTTAATATCAAGTAAATATTGAATAAATGTATCCAATGAGTGAAGATCAATGTATAGTTGGACAAGTGGTACCTGGTGTGTTGGAGCAAAATATTATGCACTGATTTGTGTTTCCCTCAAATTCACATATTGAAATTCTATTAGGGATTAGTAACTAGTGATGTGACTGTGTTTGGAGATGGGGAATCTTTAAAGAGGCAATTAAGTTAAAATGAAACCACTTAGGGTGGGCCTTCATTCAGACTGACTGATGTCCTTACAAGAAGATGCACCAGAAGATTAGGACACACAAAGAGACAGTGGGTATTCTCAGCCACAGGGAGAATGCCACAGGAGGACAGTGAAAAGGTGGCCATCTGCAAGCCAAGGAGAGAGACTTCAGGAGACTCCAAAATTGCCAATACCTTGACTTGGACTTCTATCCTCCAGAAGTATGGGAAAATACATTTCTGTTGGTTAGGCCACCTTGTCTGTGGTGTTTTGTTATGGCAACCCTAGCAAACTAATACACAGAGTAAGGTGAATAGTCATTTCTGGGGGAAATGGTGATGTATTTTTAAAATCACTGGTGTAAAAAGAGGACTTAAAGGGAGGAAGTAACTTTGTAACAATTAAATAGCAACAATGGCAGTACTATTGAGTGCTTACACATGCAGACACTTGTCAAAGTGGTTTGAATGCATTATCTAATTTTTACAATAAGCCTAGGAGGTAGTATTGTCATTCCTATTTTATAAATGGTGAAATTGAGGTTTGGAAAGATTGGGTAAAATCTCATAGATCACCCAGGTGCTGAGCAGTGGAGTCAGACCTGGACTCAGGTCTGATTCTGAAACTTAGGATCATATACTGCCACCTGATCGGGTTACATTCATTCCAAGTGAATAGTACCTTCAGAGCAGGCCAGAACAACACGGAATTTGAATAGTTTCTGAGGCATGTTTTCCTCAAAAACATTAAACTTCAAAGGAACGTGACTTCAGAAATATATGGAAATATTATAGCTGAGGAGATTCTGAAAATTTGCTGATGGATGAAATTATGTATTTGGGAACTTGTGAAGACTTTTATGTGGAAACAAAATTGATTTTACAGTAGGTACTGAGTAAAGTCAAAAGTTACAAATGTGGGATTTGCAAAACAAAATTGTGGAAGATCCAGCCTACATCATCCCCAATTAGTAATTTGCATGTGAAGAGCTCAAACCCTTTATGAATCTAGCAACAAATGAAGCAATGCCCATTGGCAGAGATGACAAGGTGGCAGAATTCTCATATAAGTGAAATGCAGAAAGTTGGCTTAGTTGTAGTTTTTGTTTTGTTTTGTTTTGTTTGTTTTTCACATAAGATCTTAGTTCTTTTTTTGTGTGTTTGTTTTCATCCCACAGAATTAAATTTAATAAACAAAAAGATTTGAAAGACATTTTTTTTTGCTCACTAAGAATTTTTTCACCAAAGGCATATTTAAAAAAGCTTTTAAACATCTGTTTTTATTAATGAAAACACACTGCTTAATTATACCACTGATTGCTATCTTTCACCGGTTGGAAAGTCTAGGAGGAGTCCATTAGCTGAAAATTCAATGCAATTCAGAAAATAAACCACAGTGAAATCTTGGAAGACTTTGAAAGCTTTGCCACAAAACATTTTGTTTTGACCTCTGATCACCGCTTTAACATTCTCTAACTTTTTTTGAAGTCGGTTTGTGTCAACCATTGCTTTCATATTAGCTATGTTTTCTAGCACTGGTTGACTTGGACTGAATTCTTGTCTTCTTGGAATTGGCCCAAATATTGATCAGTTTCCTTTGAAGTCTGTTCTTCCTCTGCTTCTGGAATAGCAGAAGAGAATCAGGATTATTTTCCTTTTTTTTTTTCCCCACCATGGCTGCTCTTGACATGTTTTAATGTATAGCACCTGCCTTAAATTCACTCCGCCAAGCCAAGAGTTGGACTGTCTTCAAATCTATATGTGCTACAGCAAAATGTGATTTTAACCTTTATAGACCAAAGAGTACCCTTTATTGTCTACTGTCCTAAATTCTTTGGGGGAAAGATTAATTAATTGCAAGGAGAAGTGTGCTGCCTGTAATTATGTGGTCTGGGTAAGGAAAGGGCAGCTCAAGCGCAAGAATACAGCTTCTTTTACAAAACCAGACCTGACTTGGGTGGATAAAAGCAACCTTGGAAATCACACTAGGGAAAGAAACCAACCTAGATGTCACTAGGTTTTATTATGAAAGTAACAATAGCATGAAATCACTTTTTTTTTTTTTTTTAAATTCAGGAACAACCTCCACTTATTTTTAGTTAGAGCTCATTATTGTTCCCTGGTCTAACTTTAGAAAAATTTAAGCTGAAAAAAATCAAACGTCCAAAATGCACCAGTGAAATTCTCCTTTACTTAATGACTGGAAAAGAATAGATCAGTGGGGCTGGAACTGTGGCTCAGTGGTAGAGGGCTTGCCTAGCATTTGTGAAGCACTGGGTTCAAGCCTCAGCACTACATAAAAATAAATAAAATAAAGGTCTTTCAACAACTAAAAAATTAAAAAAAGAATTGATCAGTGGAAGGTTAGATGTAGCATCAAATCTTAAAAAAGAAAAGAAACTACCAAAAGGTCACACATTGTCACATCCAGTAGGAGTAGGTATAACATGGACTTCTTTCAATAGAATTGGGTAAATATTTGACCTCCAATGTCATTATGGTTAATGTACATCCCAGACCTCAGAGAATATGGAGATGGAAGTTCTGCTTTCTGATTGGTTCTCTGAGAATCTTTGGTTGCTTGAGAAAAACTGATCATTTACTCTGTCCTTTACTTGGTACAGTTCAACTCATTTGTTCAATGGATGAAACAAAAATGATCTCATCCTTTGATCATTTAACTTCATGTGGCTTGTAAATCAGTATATAATAATAACTTCTGGGTTAATTATTAACTCTCAGAAAACATTCTCACCAATAGCCTTCAGGGCTAATAACATTCCTTTATTTAATTCTGAAAAGATTAAGATGTGGTTGGCTATGAATGTCCCATAAAATCAAAGTTGATTACAATTACACTAATATTTCAGGAATTCATGTCTCTCCTGCCTTCCCAACAAACTCCCCTATGTTAAATTACTCATTTTGATAACTATGTGAGAAAAAGATGCACAGATGCTATTTCTGAGAATGGCATCAAAGCATTTAAACTGCGGACTGGCGAGCAGTGGACGATGCCGCGCAGCGGCGCGCTCCAGCAGTCTGAAGCGGTGGCTGGCTGCCACGGGCCGGCGGCGCGATGAGCTGGGCGGCCGCCCCCGGCTCGGGGCTGTGAGGGGCTCGGAGCCTGGGGTGGGCGGCGGCGCGGCGGGCGGCCGAGGCTCTTTCTCCGCGGCGGCGGCGCGGCTGGGGCTGCTGGGCCGCGTCCGCCTCCCAGGGGCCTGCGGCCTGAGGGCGGCACCGCCGCCGCCGCCCCTGCTCGCGCTGCTGCCGCCGCCGCCGCTGCCGCCGCCGCCGCCGCTGCCGCTGCTGCCCGCGCCCGGTGCCACCGCCGCCCCTGCCCCGCGGCCCCCCGCGCTGCCGTCTGTGGCCGTGGGGCCCAGCGTGAGCCTTTACCTGAGCGAGGATGAGGTGCGCCGGCTGATCGGTCTTGATGCAGAACTCTTATGTGAGAAACGACCTTATTAGTCACTATGCCCTCTCCTTCAACCTATTAGTACCCAGTGAGACAAATTTCCTGCACTTCACTTGGCATGCAAAGTCCAAGGTTGAGTATAAGCTGGGATTCCAAGTAGACAATTTCGTGGCAATGGACATGCCCCAGGTCAACATTTCTGCTCAAGGGGAAGTTCCACGCACTTTATCAGTGTTTTGGGTCGAGCTTTCCTGCACTGGCAAAGTAGATTCTGAAGTTATGATACTAATGCAGCTCAACTTGACAGTAAATTCTTCAAAAAATTTTACAGTCTTAAATTTTAAACGAAGGAAAATGTGCTACAAAAAACTTGAAGAAGTAAAAACTTCAGCATTGGACAAAAACACTAGCAGAACTATTTATGATCCTGTACATGCAGCTCCAACCACTTCTACGTGTGTGTTTTATATCAGCGTAGGGGTTTGCTGTGCAGTAATATTTCTTGTAGCAATAATACTAGCTGTTTTGCACCTTCATAGTATGAAAAGGATTGAACTGGATGACAGCATCAGTGCCAGCAGTAGTTCCCAAGGGCTGTCTCAGCCATCCACGCAGACGACTCAGTATCTGAGAGCTGACACACCCAACAATGCAACGCCTGTCACCAGCTCCTCAGGTTATCCTACCTTGAGGATAGAGAAGAACGACCTGAGAAGTGTCACTCTTTTAGAGGCCAAAGCCAAGGTGAAGGATATAGCAATATCCAGGGAGAGGATAACCCTAAAAGATGTACTCCAAGAAGGTACTTTTGGGCGTATTTTCCATGGGATTTTAGTAGATGAAAAAGATCCAAATAAAGAAAAACCAACGTTTGTAAAAACAGTTAGAGATCAGGCTTCTGAAATTCAGGTGACAATGATGCTCACTGAAATTTGCAAGCTGCGAGGTCTTCATCACAGAAATCTTCTTCCTATTACTCATGTGTGTATAGAAGAAGGAGAAAAGCCCATGGTGATACTACCTTACATGAATTGGGGGAATCTTAAATTGTTTTTACGGCAGTGCAAATTAGTAGAGGCCAATAACCCACAGGCAATTTCTCAACAAGACCTGGTACACATGGCTATTCAGATTGCCTGTGGGATGAGCTACCTGGCCAGAAGGGAAGTCATCCATAAAGATCTGGCTGCTAAAAACTGTGTCATTGATGACACGCTCCAAGTTAAGATCACAGACAATGCCCTCTCCAGAGACTTGTTCCCAATGGACTATCATTGCTTGGGGGACAATGAAAACAGGCCTGTTCGATGGATGGCTCTTGAAAGTCTGGTTAACAATGAGTTCTCTAGTGCTAGTGATGTGTGGGCCTTTGGAGTGACTCTGTGGGAGCTCATGACTCTGGGCCAGACGCCCTACATGGACATCGACCCCTTTGAAATGGCCGCATGTCTGAAAGATGGTTACAGAATAGCCCAACCAATCAACTGTCCTGATGAACTATTTGCTGTGATGGCCTGTTGCTGGGCCTTAGATCCAGAGGAGAGGCCCAAGTTCCAGCAACTAGTCCAGTGTCTCACAGAGTTTCATGCCGCCCTGGGTGCCTATGTCTGACTGCCCTCACAGTCCCTCAGCATCAGAAGAAATGCCTGTTGTGGACACTTCATACACAGTACAATGCCAGCAGAAGCACAGTTGTCTTCCAGAATGCCGTGCCTTAGGAATGCTTTAGGACCTGAACTTTTAAGACAGACTTAATGTGGACTATTTTCTAGATATCATTTTTAATAGATTAAGCTGAAAGGGGTTTTATAAATTTTTTGGCCCAACATTTTTAAAAAAGTGACTTTGGACTAGAGGGTACATTTAAAAAAATAAAACAGTTTTTAAATTGTTTAGACACAAATATTTGGAATAGCTATTTTAGTGCCAACTGTTTTTTTATTTTTTTACTTCATCAAGGTAATGTAGGTGACTCACCTTTAAAGTTATAATTTTATTTTTATCACTACTCTTGGGAATGGTTTGTTTTCAGATGCAGTTCTTTTAGGAAAGGAAAAATAGCATAAAAAGATTTCTGCTTTGCCTCGTACAAGAAAAGGCAGTGTTGGAAGAAGAAAACAAAAACTAGAGAGACAAAGGAATTTTTAAAAATACTTATTGGAAACAAGCTGCCCTTTCATGGGAAATTGTTTATTTTTTAATGTTTTAGTGAAAAGGAGTTCTGCTTTCTTATCTTGGGGGAAGCAGGAACAGAGTTCATCACATCTTAAATTTGTCAGAAATTAACTTTTCCTGTGATCCAGAAATGGGTTTAGGGCAGATTAGTAGGAAGCAATGGCAATTTTTATTTAGTTTTACTCTCTGGGAAAGAAGATAATGCGGTTCCAGAAAGTGAATCATGTTTCGAAGGTTAAGATTTCCTTTTATTCCACCTAGAATAGTGCTATGCACAGAGCGGGTGCTCAAGTCTTTATGTTTTCTTTTTTTAATTGTAAGCTGGTACATTTGTGCTTATCTTCAAGGCTGGCTTAAGTGTAATTTTTTTTTAAAAAACACTTGAAAAATTAAAGGATTTGTTTTATATTAAAAAAATAAACTGCGGACTGGCAACATATCGCGTATTTATATGTGAGTGGAAAATCATCTTTTGGCTATATTAATACTGCAAAAATAAACACACTTTGGTCTTGATGCAAAGTTTAAAGTTCTCATGGCAATATCTGTTTGTTCACTTTGCTTACCAGGTACAATAAAGTAGTTGACATTTATTAAATGTCCACAGTTTGTTCCCATCAGGTCTACACCTTAACGAGAAAGACATTCAAGGACTTTATGGTTTAATGGGGGAGAAGCAGAAGCACAAATGTGTACATATAAACAAGCAGGGCTGGCGACGTGTAAACACACACACATGATCCGGAGCATCTGTGCAAAGATACAGGCAGAAACTGACTGGAAGGATCAAGGGTGGGTACATGGAATAGGTATCCTGCTGAAATAAGGTGAATTAGGTTTTGTGAAGGCTCTGCCAGGCTTAGAACAGGATTTGTTTTCTACTTCTTAAAAAAATTGAGGATTCATCTACATACAAGAATGGAATTTTTCATTCCAATTTTTGATGCAGCAAGGGAGGACTCTGTGGAATTTGCCCCAGAAGTGGTCCTCAAAATGGGGTTTGGACCAGCAGCTGCAGCATTCCCTGGGCATTTGTTTGAAATGCAGATGATCTGGCAGGTGTCCCCAAGCTACTGAGTCAGGAACTCTGGAGTGAGGCCCAGGGATCTGTTTTAGTCAGCCTGCCAGGAGATTCAAGTTGAGAAGCACTGTTCTAGGTGGTTCTCACTCTGGAGCAGTGATAGCACAGCTTGGCAACAGTAAGTCCAGGGGCCAGCTGATATCCACAGGAGGCATTCTACAAGGGGAGGAGGAGACAGTTAACAAAGGCCTTAAAGCCCACCACCAGAAACTGTAAGTGGATATACTGCAGGCTGGGGTGTATTCAGTAGTACAGGGCTTGCCTAGTTTGTGGGCATACCATTGGTTTTACCCTTGGCACTGGGGTGAGGGGAAGAGGTTACATCGCACCCTCTGAAATGTTCATGTTAGAGCCACTATACCGAATTAATGTCTTCAGAGAACACAAACTTTTACACTTCTTGACTTTATCAGCATGTTTTGTTGTGATTCCTGAGACTTTCAAATATAATTTCCTTTGCTTTTAAGGAAAGGATGAGGTGGTGAGAAGGGGGTTTATAGGAGATGGGTAGCTGGGAAATGGCAAAAATAGGAAAAAGTAATTCCAAGAGGAATATAACATTGGTTAAAAAAAAAGTTGTTTTTGTTTTTTGATGTCTGACTATGTTGCCCAGAATGATCTCAGATTTGTGGGTTCAAGTGATCTTCTGCCTCAGCCTCCCAAGCAGCAGGAACTACAGGCATGTGCCATCATGCCTGGCTAGCAAAGTTATTCTTTAAAAAAAAAAAACCATTGTTATATAGCCCATATGCCTAGACTGGAGCACAATAGAATAAATTAATAATAAAAGCTAATATTTATATAGCTGTAATGTGCCAGGCATGTTCTGAAATATTTGCATATATTAATTCATTAATCCTCACAACATCTGAGGTAGGGCTTACTATTTTTCCCACATTAAATGAGAAAACTCACACAGAGAAGTTAAGAAACTTGCTTAAGTTCACACAGCTAGAGCTAAGACTCAGGTGCTCAGCTATGTATTTAATGATTATGTTATGCTCCAAGAACTGAAATACTGGAAGACAGCTATTTCTATTGTGAAAGAGTAACTCATTGTTCTAAACTGTTTGGCCTTTGAACATTAGGCTTTAGGGCCTAATGGCTTTCTTATTTAATTTTCTGGTTGGCCAGCCTAGTATTTCCTGGGTCTACCTAGTTCTCACAAAAGGTAAATAGGGCTGATTTTTGGGTGGGGTAAATCAGTTACCAAAAAAAGGTTAGGCTCAGTGCCCAGAACAAAGTTAGAAATGACTCTGAAATGATCTTCCCTCAGCCCCGAACAGTTTAGGGAAGGCTCAACAGCTCTGCAGATTTTGGGGCCCATCTAAAATGCTTGGGTTCCCCTCAGAGTCCCTGGAGAGAAAGCATGGAGGGGCAGACAAGGACAGCCTGTGGACATCTCGTCATCTGTGGGTCAGCCTCCCGATAATGGTTGGAGAGCATGGACTCTGGAGTCAGACAAGTCTGTTTTTGTCCCAGCTTTTTCTTTTCCAGATGTGGGAACTTAACTGCGATGCCTCATTTTCCTCATTTATAAAATGCACATAAGATTTACGCTTGCCTTAGTGTTGCTGAGAAAACAAAATAAACAATATACTTAAAGTCCCTAAAACAATGCTGTGTTAGTCAGCTTTGCATCACTGTGACCAAAATACAGGACAAGAACAATTTAGGGGAGGAAAGGTTTATTTCACAAGTTCAGAGGATTCAGTCCATGGTAGGCCCACTCCATTGCTCTGGGGCCAATAGGAGGCAGAACATCATGGTGGAAGGGTGTGGTGGAGGAGAACTGCTCTGATCACAGCAGCCAGGAAGCATAGGTAAGGGGGAAGGGGCTACAGGGAAAATGAATCCTTCCAGGGCATGCACCAGTGACCCACCTCCTCCAGTCAGGCCCCACCCACCCATAATTACCACCCAGTAGTCCATTTAAACTAGGACGGACAGATTAGGTTACAGCTGTCATAAACCAGTCACTTCACCTCTGAACATTCCTGCATTAACACATGGGAGGGGCACCTTCTATCCAAATCACAACAAATGCTTGGTACACAGTAAGCACTAAATAAATTTTAGTTCTTCCTGTTAGTTTATTGACCACCAACTATGTGCCCTTCACTGTTTTGTAAGCTTTCATGGATAGTAATGACCACCAGTTCTTACAAAAATGCTTGACATGGGTGTTTCTATTCCTCCTCCTCCTCCTCCTCCCCTCCTCCTCCTCTCCCTCCTCCCCCTCCTCTGCCTTTTCCTCCTCCTTTTCCTCCTTCATGGTTATAGTGATAGAACCCAGAGCCTCATGTCTGCTAGGCTCTATCACTGAGCTACATCCCCAGCACTGGGTGTCTCTCATTTTGCAGATGAAGAAGAATCTCAGTCTCTGTGGGGGTTCACTGGTCCCAAGCAGATTTAAGCAGGAAGTGGCACCACCAGGCTTCAACCAAAGTGCCTTGGGCCCACAGCCCAACAGCATGGCTGTGCCTTCTCTCAGTTGGACATGAAACCTTATTAGAATAACTGAAATGATTGTTCATGAGGTCCTGGGAAAGCATTACTGATTTACTGCTTTGTTCACACTTTATATAGCTTGATTTGAAGCTGCTTTTTTTCACTTCATTCATCCCCTTTCACTGTGTGTGGGAGTCCTTCTAACAGGTGATGTGTCAGCACAAGAATATTTGATGGGCCCCGTAACTTGTTTATTTTCTGCCCACATGAGTGATTGATAAGTGGTTTGCATGGTGTAGATTTTCTCTTAGGAAGTAACTATAGATCAGCCATCTGTCTGATGCCCAGACAGAGGCAGGACATCTTGCATCCCCAACATTTCTTTTTTTTTTTTTTTTTTTTTTTTGGCTTTAAAGCATTTATTGTATCATTTTATTGTATCATACCTGCATGATTTTCTCATGATATTTGTAGATGATTTGTATTCTAGTTATTGTATTTTTCAGTTCTATAGTTTCAAATTGGTTCTTCTATATGATCTTTTTTTTTTTGATGAAACTATTTTTTTTTTTTCATTTCTTTCAAGAAATTCATAATTACTTGTAGGAACATTTTTATGACTGCTTGAAAATCTTGGTCAGATAATCTCAACACCTGATTTGCCTTGGTATTGTCATCTGTTGATGGTCTTTTCTTGCTTGAAACTGTGGATTACCTGGCTCTTGAGGTTGTGGGTGGTTTCTATTGTGTCTATTGTGGTTGTGAGATAGAACGTTCCATATTGTAGATAGAAGGCAGTCTCCTTATTTAGGCTTAGCATGGAGCTTCTGGCCTACTTTTGTGGGCTGTGGTTCCAATGACAGCTCAATTTTCTGAGCTCTTGCACGCTCCTCTGCTGCTATATTCTTCTGCCACTGCTAGAACTTCTGAGCTATCCCTGTCTATGCCACCTAAAGGGGCTGAATGCACATCCATGGGTCACAGTCTATAGGGAATAGGGAAATCCAGAGTGACTAGGCCTGGGGCTCTTTCTCCTCTTGTGGGAGGGAGACATAAGACCCTACTGACATTGTCACTGTAGTAGCACAGCCTACATTTTCAGTGCTCCAAGTATGCAGAGGGCATTGCATTGGTCCAGGGCTTTACTGTAGTCCCATGCAATTGAGTCAGTGCCCTGGGCATAGGTATGTGTGGAGTGGGCAGCCCACTAGGACTTGAAGCTGCCACTGTGGGCAGAGAGGGCCACCAGCCCATCCCCTAGATGTGGATTGATGGTTGCCGCCCCTACTAGGTCTCTGTTGGGCTTCCCTTCTCTTTCCTAGTCCTTTGACCTCAGAGTGAAGGCTTTTCTTGGGATTTATTTCTATGCTTGTTGACCATATTCGGTTGCAGGTTTCTTCAGTGTCCAGCCCAAGAGCACATGGGAGTGCGATTTACCATGACTGTCACTTCATATGCCACCTTCTCTTTTCCAGTTTTCAGAACTCTTTTATCATCATCTTTTGGATGATTTCCAGGTTGTTAGTTGTGTTAGAGGACAGAAACAAGGAAAAGTGAATCTATAGTATCTTGGAATCTGTATCATCTTTAATACAAACTATTTTAGATACTTCTTGAAAGCAAATCATACATATATACATATAATTATAATTTATATAATTTAATTTCATATATTATGTATTTATTATTATATACTTACAGAGTTATAACCATATATATATATATATATATATATATATATATATATATATAATTGTTATTTGTGAGTGGAATGTTTAATTTTATGATTGTTCCTGATAAATTAAAGTATGAGTTAAAATTGAAGGTGGGGACTTCAGTGGTGCAGACAGATAGTGGGCATAGAGCATTTCTCTCTTTCCCTCCATGCTAAACACAACCCCCTTCTGTAGGCAATTTAAGAAGCAACCAAAGGGAAACTCTGAAAGGTACAGTGAGCTGGCCTGGGCCCCAGGACTGATGGCCAGACAGAGGCAGGGCATTTTGCATCCTTCTGTGCCCCCATGCCTAGACCCAGTGTTTCCTAGTCCCAGCCCAGCCAGCAAAGTTAGCTCAAGTAGACTTATTCTTCCTTGAGCTCCTCAAGTATAAGGCAAAAAGTTGGGTGGGAGTGAGGTTTAATAGAAAACCCTGCAAAATAAACTGCCAGGGAAATACTCTCCTTCCTCCATGAGTGTGAGGCATCTCTTTCCCACCAAAAGGTACTGAGGAATGCAAGCTGATCTGTCAAGACAGACCCACCCACAGCAAGCCTCCTGGACTAGGGAACCTCTTTGTTCTGCAGCTCAAGGTCCTCCTCCCTCCGCCAGGGGAGAGCATCAGTAGGAGGAATGCCTCCTCCATAGACCAGAAAGGAATTTTCTAATCCAGACAGGGAAGTCCTTCTGCCCTTTCAGGCAGTACCAACAGGCACCAGATAAACTCGCCAGGCAGAAATAACACCAAAAATTTGCTGAAAATTAAGCTGTTGAAATCTAAAGACAAAATAAAAACCTTGAAATCACCCTATAACAGAGATTCTGATGACAACACATATTTTGTTGAAATCACCAAAGGAGCCAGAAGGAAGAGCACCATGATTTCCAAAGGTTGGAAGAAAATATGTTTCAATCATGAATTCTACATCTGGATGGCAAAATTATCCTTCAGGAATGAGAGGAGATAAAGACATTCTTGGGAGAAGGAAAACAAAGAGATTTTGCTCTAGCTCACTAACCTAAAGACGAGCTTAAGGAAGTCCTTCAAAAGAAAGGAAACAAAAACAGAAGGAAACTTAGAGCATCAGGAAAGAAGAAACATGGAAAAGAGCAGAAGGGCCTGGTGTGGTGGTACACGCCTGAAATTTCAGTGACTTGGGAAGCTGAGGCAGGAGGATCTCAAATTTGAGGCCAGCCTGGGCTAGCCACTTAGCAAGGCTCTGTCTTAAAGTGAACAATGAAAGAGGGCTAGGAATGTAGCTCAGTGGTAGAGTGCTTGCCTAGCATGCCCCTGAGTTCAATTTCAGTACTGAGAAGGAAAGAAGGAAGGGAGGGAGGGAGGGAGGAAGGGGTGGGGAAGAAAGGAAGGAGAGGAGGGGAAGGGGAGGAGAGGCAGGCAGGCAGGCCCAGACACTTCTTATACCTTGTGCTCTTACTAACACACTGATATGTTAAACTTCAACCTTGTCTTTATTTGTACTTGTGAACGTATAGCTGGTCCTAATCAGCACAGACAGAATATATGTCCAGCCCCACTATGACCTCTGACATCTAAGTGGAGGAGAGTTCCCTGTTTGCATTGCTGTCAGTGTCATTCCTAGGCAAACCACTCAACCTCATTGAAGCTACAAATTTAATTTGCTATTTTCTGTTTAGTCACACAACAGGCTGGAGCCTCCTTGGTAAATTGATTTCCTTCCCTGGTGTCTTACACTGCACATGTTACAAGGGGCAGGGCAGTACAGGGGACTCCAAAATAGGTGCTATAAATGTGTCATGAGTGACTACAGCCAAGGGGTATGTGAATTGGTCTTTAGTTTATATCTGCATGTTCTACTGCTGTTTGCACAATAAATCTTTGTGACTTTATAATATTTACTCTGAAGTATGCTGTACACTGCCGCAGTCTGGCTGGGCACAAATGCCGCAGTCTGGCTGGGCACACAATCATGAGCCACCACACAGCTTGTAGATTCAAACAGCAACTCTTTATTCCCGAACTCACACCAGCCGTCTACAATCACGTTCTGGGGAAATCCACGTTCTCTGCCCAAATCCACGTTCTCTGCCCAAATCCACCTCCACTGGGCTTCTATCTCCAAAATATACTGTCTAAATCCCATGAGAACTCAAGGGGAACTCAGGCAGCAGGATACGCCCTATTCCCAGCAGGAATAATCTTAAACCTTAAACCTGGAACCTAAACCAGGAACGCTCTAAACCCGATTATCTTAAACCGGGAACACCCTAATCCGCCTTGGTCCTTGAGCAAGGTCACCTACATTCAATGTCACTGCAACATGGGGTACGCTGGCAAGGAAATTGTCATACCTACTTGGCTAATGGCTCCCAGCAGTACACCAAGAAAACAAATAATTATCAGAACTCACAGTATCAATGACTACAAAAACCTAGAAATAGACTGTCTTTGACTTTTAGTTATCTAGTGGAAACATATAAAATTGAGAATCTAATATTTTTGACTTATACACAGAGTACCACTTGGGTAACAGTGGAATTAAAAGAAAATGGAAAAAAAATTCAAAGGTATCAAAATGGAAGCTCCCTCCTGCCCTTCACATGTTATCAAGAAAGTTACCAAGAAAGTATTAGAGGAGACTTAGCCAGCACATTTAGCACTCTCTGTATTGTATAGAGATGGCAACTCTTTTTTTTTTTTTACTTGTAGATGGAAACAAGACCTTTATTTTATTTATTTATTTTTATGTGGGGTTGAGAAGTGAACTCAGTGCCTCACACACGCTAGGCAAGCACTCTACCACTGAGCCACATCCCCAGCCCAAGAGATGGCAAATCTTTAAAAATCAGGAAAAATAGATTTGTTGAGACAAAATATCAGCAGGAGCACTGACCTAACCCATACAGGACTCTGTTCTCTCATCTGTATAACTGGGGCATTACGATTGATGATTGTTTTGAGATCTTTAGATGTGAAGAGTCTGAGACATTTTAATCTGTTCTTGAAATAGGATTGGATATGGACTTTCCATGAGTTGAGACACTGCCACATCCGGCCAAGGGAGCCGGGCTCGGCGAGGGACGGCGAGGTTAAAAGACACACAGGACACCAAGGTTCTTCATCCAGGAGTCAATACCCTTTATTGCTAACACACCTTTTTTTATACCCCAAGCAGCAGAAGTGGAAAACTACCCAAAAGCAGGAGGGAGGGGGGAGAAATTTAGTTTCAACATCTATTATTGTCAGGTACCGAAACCTCCCTTAACAATAAATCCATCAGACCAGAAAAGGTCAAGGCATTCCCGTGGGATACATATGTCTCAGACGGACAAGCAGGAACAGAAAAACCGCAAGTTTGCCATGGCCTTGTGAGCTGGCCACACTGGCATGCAGAACAAACTAGTGGAGGTAGGGCTCCAGGGGCCAGGGTGGACCTACTGCCAACAAGACACTACAAACTAGATAGAAAGTCTTGTTTGAGGATTTATAGAAAAGGCAGACCAATTTGGAATTGTTATCTTTATATATGTTTTAAAGGCCTATTTAGATTTAATATTAAACAGGAACATTTATGAGTTGCTGCATTCCAGGAACTGTAGTAGACATCCACAGGAGATCTTGTGTCCATCATGGTACTGCCCGGTAAAAAAAGAAATGCTCATTTGTAGTTGGGTAATAAACAGGAGTTGATTTTGTTACCATCAGCCTTGAAAATATCTTTGGCCCTGCAGCATGGCAAAAGGGAATAGAATCCCTTCTCCCCCAGGATGCCAAAGACCTACAGTGGGCTGTGGACAGGGAGAGGAAGTTTTCTCGGTAGTTACTAAGCAAGTTAGGTCAGAGTATTCCACAGAATTCATTGGTGAGAAGCAGAGACTTCTGGACAATATCATGATAGTGCCTATTTGCAAGTAAATCCATCAACAAAGACTAAAGTCACTTCAGATGGTAATGTGACCCATTCAAAGAAGTATTATGATGCAAAGAGGTACTACTCTCAAAATGCAAGTGTCAGACACACTACCAAGTACTTTAAATGCATGTCTTAATCTTGAAAATACTCAGTATAGTACCTCTTATAGGGGTGGTAAAACTGAGGCACAGGTGGAGGTAAAGCTTGGTGGTCCACCTAGAAATGGGTTGGGAAAAGCTGGATGACACAAGGAGAAGAGAAACCTAACCAGTGAAACGAGTATCATTCTTTTAGTTGAGAATAGTGAGAGGAACTGGATGCTGTTTCCATTTTAGTTCCATGATGGTACATTTAATAGAACAAGGATACTACATGTCATTTAATTAGATAGCAGGTAATACTCATGCTCAGCTGTTTATTGCCATTGTAGATTCCAAGATAATTAGTCCTTCTGAGTACTGTTACAGGTACATAACTGCACTGACTGGGCTGCACTTGATACTGCAGTATATGTGCAGAGTTTGTTGTGATACCCATCTAGGTTAAAATCCCAACTCCAAGCCAGACATGGTGGTGCATGCCTGTAATCTCAGCTATTGAGGAGGCCAAGGCAGGAGGATCACAAACTCTAGGCCAGCCTCAGCAACTTTGTAAGACCTTGTCTCAAAATAAGAGATAAAAAGGACTGTGTATGTAACCCAGTGGTAGAGTACCCTGTGTTCAACCCCCAATAGCAAACAAATAAATAAATAAAATAAAATAAAAACTGAAATCCCGTCACCACTTATAAGCTTTATGCCCCAAGTATACTGCCTGCTGTCGCCCACATGCAAAAGAAGTTTAACAATACCAACTTCACAGAGCTTCTGGGAGATTTAAATGAGATCATATGTCTAAAGCAGTTAGCACAGTACCTAGCACATAGTAAATGCTTAATAAACAGTGACTAAAATAGCTGTTCCTACAGTCACCCAACAAGGAAAACCACATCCCTTCACAATGCTCACTTTACAGGTTTAATTGGGGTGTGACACTCTATAAATTTGTTCCCTAAGGCTCTGCAGTAGACTCAACAAATAGAAAGATATTTAAAGTAATGAACTTGTTCATTATCTTGCCAATTTTATGAGCCAGTCTAACAGGATCTGCCCTAGTCATAGGAGTAAAGTGGCAGAGGCAGCACCCCTACACTTAGATTTTTGGTGGGAGCATTCTTCCCATGAGACTCCTCCAATAGACTCCTCTTTGCCCCATTTGCTTTTCCACTTCTGTGCATGAAGCCAGAGCTATGTGTATTTTTATTCCCAGTGTTCTCATATGTTGATTTTTTTCATCCACTAAAAAGTAATGAGCTTAAGAAAAGTTCAATTAAAATGAGACATAAATATTTTCTTTCTTACTGTGTCATTAAAAACTCTCCCCCCCTGCTCCCCAAGGTTGCTTGGCACCCACCCAAAGGAAACATTTTCCCCATTTGGCCCACAGAATTTAAAGCAGAGAGGAAACAGATCTGCTTAGTCTGTCTTGGCAGGATCCTTACATGGGGAGAAGAGCCAGGGTTTCAAAGGACCGGAAAACAGTGCAAATAGACAAGAAAGCGAAGGGGGAAAGGATGGAGAAGGAAAGCTAGGGGAGGGAGAGAGGAAAACGATGTCACAGAACAAGCTTAGAATACACAGGTCCTGCAGGGTGGTGTTCGGCCCTGGGATTTGGCATTGAAGGTGTAAAACTCACCATTAAACTCTTGCCTCCTCCAGCAGAGAGTCCATGACAACACTAGTCCTGGCAAATTTCTAGTCAATTCCAACATGTTTCAGCACAGCCCACACTTGAGATTTGTTATCAAATGCTAAGTCATCTTCATCAGCAACTAGAATTGAGTACGTGCTTTACAGTGATTAATTTCCTTACTCCTTAAAAACATCATATGGGCTATATATAGATACAATCCTAATTTTAAAGATAGGAAACCTGAATTTTAGGGAGATTCCATCTGGTAGATAATTGAGCCTGGATTCCAACCCCAGCAATTGGACCCAAGCACGCTCCCCCCCTTTCCCTTCTTTTCTCTCTCTTCATCCTCTTGCTCCTCGTCTTCCTCATTCTCTTTCTCTTCTTCCTTCCTTTGTTTATTTACATGGATCTCGCTCAGAGTTCACTTCTATTTTGTAAGTGGAGTTGATACTAGTTTTTGTTTTTGTTTTTTTTTTCCTTTCTCTCCTACTCTCTCTTTTCAGTATTGAGGCTCAAACCCAGTATCTCACCCAGGCTAGGTGAATGCTCCACCACTGATCTATATCCCCAGCACTTTTTAATTTAATTTAATTTTTTAAAAATTTGATTTCTGCTTTGAGATAGGATCATGTAGGTTGCTGTGGCTGATCTCAAATTTGCCATCCTCCTGCCTCAGCCTCCTGAGTCGCTGGGTGTACAGGCATGTACCACCACACCTGGCAATAGCAGGTAGCTTTTGCCTCATCCTTTTCTGTTTCCTATCACAGAGCTAATGTATTCCTGACTGTCATTTTTCCAGGAGTTGTTAATCCAGTGAAATCAGTAACAGTCACCACAGGAAATTCAAGTAGAGGGAACTGCTCCATCTAGAGTTCCTTTTTGCAAATAAGTTATTTGCTACTTCCAGTGAGTGTCCTTCTTTCCTTCCAGGCTTTCTCAGAAGACTTTGCCTTGTCTGAATATTAAGCTTTCTCTTTAGGCCCCAAATAATGCCATCTGCTGTGGTGTGCTCAGTGAGTGGCTTCCTGTAGCTTTTTGGAGAGCAGGACATTCCTTTTCATCTTCTCTTTTCTAAACAAATACATTACTATTTGAGTCTTTCTTCCTAGGGAAATTGTCTTCTTCCTGTATTCTGAGCTCTTTTTCCTCTGTTTGCTTTATCTGGTCAATTATCTTCTTCTGTATCTGTTCTGATTATTTTAAAACAATATAGTAAAAAAAAAACCAAGGCAAAGATGGACTACTATTTTACATTGTGCTTGTTTAATCAGCTCATCCTTATATTCATGTAGAAAAATTCCATACTGAGAAGTGACACCAAAGCAGCTGAGATCCAGGTGAGAGTTTCTCTGATCTTCATCTCTTGAGGTGATTAAGACATTGGCACATTTGTCAAGAGGTCACACAGTTTTCAGTTTCCAATGTCCAATTCTGAATAAGAAAATCTCTGACTCTTAAAAAGAGTAGTGGCTGATATCCTTAAAAGTGGTTGGGCAAAAAGTCCCCAGAGCAGACTGGCTTCCTGTGGTCTATAGAGTCATAGTATCTATCCAATTATAGGCACTTTACATGTGTAACTGTGTGATTTTGAGTAGTGAATCTCTGGTGGCTCAGTTTCTTCTTCTATAAAGTGGGATAATAAAAGCAACTACCTCATAGAGTTGTGAAAAATAAATTAGTATTTCTATATCTATTTATCATCTACTTACCTATCTTAGACAGTACCTAATACTGGAATGTAACTAAGTGTTATCTATTGTTATCATTCATCTAATATTCTGGATCTCTTCATTTATTTTAGATTTTTATTTAAAAATTTTATTAATATAATACAGTTATACAAAATGGTGGGATTTTTTGTTACATATTCATGGACATTTAGACCTCTTCATTCTTATTTTGGTAGTATCAGTTTGCCACTCATTCATTTATTTATTTTTCTTTTGAATATATTTTATTACCTAATATGTGCCAGACACTGTACTGGGCTCTAGTATATATTGGTAAGCAAAAATACAATCCCTGCCTTCAAGGAGCTTTTAGTTTATTAAGGAGACCAGGCAGATATCAGACAATCATATGAGATTGTGCAAACATTCTGTGACCCATTCTAGGAAGGATTTATGTTCATGAGCTGTTGATGGTGTCAAATGAGGATTGAACCCAATGAGGTAGCAGAGGTCCTTCCTCAAGCATCCCTCAGGAGGTGATAGGGGTTAGGATCTGATGGGTGAGGATGAGGTGACTTGGCAAAGCCAATCCTAGATTATTCCAAGCTGGAGAGTCTGCATGGTGAGAGCAGAGAGTGATCGAAATGCATCAGGAAGAGGCACAGGTGGGTAACACTGGTGGTGCAAAACTCTCTGGGCCAGTTCAACTAGTTAAGGTTCTTGGAGCAATGGGAAGTAAGAGAACAACTTGAAGTTAGGGTTTTTGTTTTGTTTTGTTTTAATTGTCGATAGATCTTTATTTTATATATTTATCTATATATGGTACCCAGAATCAAACCCAGTGCCTCACACATGCCAGACAAGTGTGCTACTGCTGAGCCCCAGCCCCAGCCCTTTGAAGTTAGGTTTTCTGTTTCTGTTAGGGGTATTCAGATTTTAGTAGAATTTGAATTTGAATTTCTGAGAGATTACTGTGGCTACAATGTAAAGACTGGTTTGTTGGGTCTGTGGGATGCAGAGTGATGGGTGACACACAGTGATCTGTGGGGGAGATGACAACAGCATGGATGGTGCTATAGGGGCCAAGACAGACTGGTGCGGATGGATGGAAGGGCATTTGGAGATGGATAAATTTGGGGATGGTACAAGGAGCTCTGGGTGCCATGAATGATTTTGTGTTACTCAGCCTTTCATTGCTGTGACCAAAATGCTGACAAGAACAACTTAGAGGAGGAAAAGTTTATTTGGGCTCGTGGTTTCAGAAGTATTAGTTCATGATCAGCCGATTCCACTGCTCTGGGCCTAAGGTGAAGCAGAACATCATGGTGGAAGAATGTTGCAGAGGAAAGCTGATCAGCTGTGGAAGTTAGGACAGAGAGAGAGAGAGAGAGAGAGAGAGAGAGAGAGAGAGAGAGAGAAGGGGAGGGAGGAGGTCAGTGACAGATATAGTCCAAAGGCACACCTCCTGTGACTTATTTCCTCTAACCTAGCCCCACCTGTATAGTTACTACTCCGTAGTCCATTCAAATTAGTATTCATCTATCAAATGGATTAATCTACCAAAGAGGTTACAGTTCTCATAATCCAGTCTTTTCTCCTCTGAACATTGCTACATTGCCTAACATATGAGTTCTTCAGGGGACATTTTTAGATTCAAACCCTAGCAACCTCATTAATTCTAATGAGATTGAATGCATGTTGTTTTGTGTCCCTCATCTGTCCAAGGGTATAAGTTGCTAAGTTGATATGTGGGGTCTTTTACAGAGTTGAAACGGTTAGGGTCACCTGAAATGTTTGAGCTACACTGCTTAGGTGTGCTGATTAGCCCAAATTAAAGAAGGAAGTTGACCTTCAACCCTGTCTTTGTTTCGTTCCAGCTGCAGAAATCCTTTTCAGTTGCTCTCTGGTTTGAGTAAACACAGTCCCTGTCACCTTATCCCTTTGATGACTGGTTCCACGTCTATATTTTCACTTGGGCATGATTCTCACTGACAGTAGAAAGTTCAGCCCCAAGACCGGCAGCTGTGAAAATACTTGCTCCTCTCCAGAACTATTAGTACTCCTGGGAATCACGTCACTGTGCCAACTGCTTGCCAGTCCTGAAGTGACCTTGTTATTTTGGGAAGTAGTAAAGGAAATGATATTTTAAAAGCCTGAAGTGGCATTTTCCTTGGGCACTGAAAGGTGTAAGTGATAAAATACTCACTGTGTTTAAGGATCAGGGGAACAGACAGGTTACTGGACACACAGAGATACAAAGGCTTTCTCTGTGTGTCAGCAAAGTACATTTGAGCTCAGTGAAATACCCCAGGACCTAAGTGGTCTTTTCACTTGTATAACTAGACAATAGAAGGGGTCAGGTTATTATTCATTTATTTATTTTTGTGGGGATTGAACCCAGGTTTGCTCTACCATTGAACTACATCCCTAGCCCCTTTCATTTTTTTTTTTAAATTTAGAAACAGAATTTCACTAATTTGCTGAAACTGGCCTTGAGCTTGCAATCCTCCTTCTTCAGCCTCCAGAGTCAATGGGGTTACAAGAATATGCCACTGTGCCCAGCTCAGAAGTGGTCAGTGTAAAAAAGCTATTCTTCTGTCCAACTTTTGGATTTTTATTACAAACCAAACATAATCCTCAGGTGAAATGAAGAGTACAGAAAAGAGGCTGCTGGATTTTGAGCTGCTGTGAGCAGAAGCAGCCCATGTTTTATTCATGTTTGTCCCCTAACCAGGTCCACCATACTTGTCATATAGTTGGTACTCAGCAAATGTTGGTTGGTAAAAGATTCATCTATGTTTCCATGGGGTATTTATATTTTATGGTAAGTTAAGCATTTTTTGCTTAACTCAGTGAAGATGGACATATCCTATGATCCTTATTTATTTTGACCTTTATTTGGCTACAAGGGTTTTAAAAATGAAATAATAAGGAAAATAATTTTTAGTACCATTTTACATAAATAGATAGATACACTTGCTGACTAAGTGTAGATAAAGATGTTCTCTCCTGAAGATGCTTTTGCAAATCTAAATTGCAAAAAGAAAGAGGTTATTGGTATGGGAGTAAGGGAAATTCAGATAAAACTCATAGCTTAATTTCTAGACAGGATTGCTATTTTAAAAATGGATTTCAAGTGTATCTTGTGAGCCTGGCACAGGCACTGAGGGGTTTACCAATGATTTGTGATTTGTAATTATCCAGAATATGGTCCAATGATCCACTGTCCTTTGAAACAGTCAGTCTGTTCTCTTGATGGCTCTTGTGTACTTTCTTTGCATCAGCTCTCTAGTCAGGGCTCTGTTCCTTCTGATCTGTCTTGTTGGAACAGTCTCTTTATCTTTCCCTCTTAAGCATGCCAGTCCCTACTTCTTGCTAAATTATTCTTTGTTAGTGGTTTCTTGAGGGTCACTAGCCCTGCTGCATTAGTATCACCTGGGAACTTCCTACAAATGCAAGTCCTTGAGCCCCACCCTGGATCTACAGAAGAAGTAACATTGTGAGGGCCCTACAATTATGTTTTCTTTCTTTTTTTTTAAGAGAGAGAGAGAGAGAGAGAGAGAGAGAGAGAGAGAGAAAATTTTTTTTTAATATTTATTTTTTAGTTTTCGGCGGACACAACATCTTTGTTTGTATGTGGTGCTGAGGATTGAACCCTGGCCGCACGCATGCCAGGTGAGCATGCTAGCGCTTGAGCCACATCCCCAGCCCTACAATTATGTTTTCATAAGCCTGGGATGTTGACTCAATTTCCAATTTGAGAACCATTGCTGTATGTAAATAAAGCTCAGTAATAAGCATATCATAACCTCTTTGTTTAACATCCTTTATTTTCTTCCCTGCCAACCATAGCCTAAGCATGTATTTTTTATATCCTTCTATTTGATGCTTTGTACAATTAAGCACTAGCTTCTACTCCCCTATGCGTGTAATTGTAACCCACACTGCAATCCAAATGCATCATTTGCACTTCTCTCTCCTCTCTCTTCTTGTAGAAACCATATTTATTCTTTAGAGTCTATCAAAAAATAGTATTTGTCTACATAATCCACATACGCAGATTTAAAATCTTCTGGTCATGAAGGATTTATAAAAAAACACAACAGACCCTACACCTCTACACTTAATCTTTCCTGTCCCCCAAGTTTCATTCCCCAAGAGAAATCATTTTCACTATTCCTGCTTAAGATCTTCTTGGAGAGCCAGGTGTGGTGGCACATACCTATAATGCCAGCAACCCAGGAATCTGAGGCAGGAGGATCACAAGTTTGAGGCCAGCTTCAGCAACTTCTATGAGACCCTCAGCAACTTAGTGAGATACCATACCAAAATAAAATAAAATAATAAAAAGCACTTGAGATGTAGCTCAGTGGTAGAGTGCCCTGGGTTCAATCTCTAATACAAACAAACAAGCAAACAAACAAATAAATAAACAAAAAATAAATAAATAATAGTTTTCTTGGAATTATGACTATTTTGAAATTATTTAAAAGTTTATCTACTAACTTTTATGTTTTGCATCTACTAAGTTTTGTGTTGGTAGGTAAAATAAGAATAGAAAAAATTTTAGGTAGATAAAATTTTAGGTAGATAAAATGGGCACCCCATTTCCCTCTTCACTCTCCCCAGTATATCCTGAGTTAAATCTTAATCTTGGCCAAGTTCGTCTTTTCCTTGGAGTGTTTTCAGAGTCTGCTTTCTTCTTGTATACTGTTTGCATTTCTCTGTGAGTATATGCCCCTCCTTCTCATGTTATCACAATGTTTGTCTGTGTACAACTCCCAACCAAAGGAGGGGGTAAGAGCCCAAGGAATGGAGACTGTGATTTACTTTCTTTGCATCCCATCCTCCCTGCTTCAAGCAGAGTAGTGCCTCTAAGTCAATGTGGTGAATTTAATAAAGTAAAATGTTTTCTCAGCCTTGAAGCTTGCAGCTGTTACGTCAGCATCAGGAACTTGTCTTCTCTTTCTAATGTGGTTTTCTGACATTATTGTGGAGAATGGTAAGCCTAGACACAGGGGGCTTGTGCCAGACCAGTTCCTTGGTGACCTCTCCTAAGATCTTCAGTAAGGTGCCTAATGCGTTGCTTCTGTTTTTTTTTTTTTTTTTCACCAATAAAAGGATGACAATAATTATCTATGAACAGGATTGAAGTGAGAATCAAATGCAACAACACATGTTATGAAGTATTATGTTGATTCTTATATTTAAAACAAAAAAGCAGCCTATTTTCTAGTTGCAAATAGGGTTATAAAAAATTAAATACAAAAATAGAAAAAAAAATAGTTTATTTTTAGACCCAAGAGATCTTTTCCCCAGATTAGCCTTGGATTTCTTTTATACTTGGGAAAGTATATTCTCATTGCCTGAAATTTGAAGCAAGAAAAGTCAGACATGAAGTACCATTTGCCTATTCTTGCTTGTTGATGAGAAAACAGCATTACTGCCAACCTTTCAGGCTTTGAAGGGATTTCAAACTTTATCTTGATTTGATGGTTAAAAAAAAAAAAATTAACCAAAGGCACGTTTTCTAAGCCCTTGTCTGGCCTTACCCATTAGAAAAGTGTGAGCTACTGTTCTATCAAAACTAATTAAACCTTAAATGTATAACCAACTCTCAATTACCAAGGTTAATGGGACTACATGCATACATAATTATATCTTACATTTATACAGTGCTTTTAACTTCTTCAAAGCACTTTTCACTGTATTGCATATATGAAACAGAATTTTTTTTGAAACCCACAAGTAAGGTAAAAAAGGAATTTTGAAATCAATAATTTTAGATTTGTACCTTTCCAAAGCTATTAGAACTATTATAGCCCAGTAGGACATTTATCACTTTACTCTGTTTCTCATCCCTCTCAAGCAAAGACAAGAAATGACTGAAAGGTCTAGAGCAAGAAAAAGAGAAGTCAAGAACCTGGACCTTCCATAAACAAGATCATTAGCTCTGGGTCATTAAAAATAATTGACTGTATGTGGTGACTCTCTCTGGGAAGGCCAGGAAGAGATGATAAGCCATAGGAAATGATGTGTAACAGTATTTACAGGGCTCTCATCATTGTCATTCATTCAGTAAGTACCTACTGTGTGCCAGGCATCATTTCCAACAGAGGACAGGTACATCACTGAGCAATTCAGGCAAGGCCACTACTACCATGGAGATAACCTTGAATTGGGCAGACAGCAGATGAGCAAGTACACAAATAAGGTGATTCCAGGTAGCATGAAGCACTGTAAATTCCAGAAGACACAGGGATGTGTGAGAGAGTGCCTTGGAGAGGGACTGCTATTTTAGATAGGGGGGCCCGAGAAGGCCTCTGTAAGAAGGTGATATCTAAGATACAACCTGCAAAACGAGAAAGAGCCCACTTGAGAAGGTCTGCTAGCCAGAATGATGGAATTAATACAATGGGCAAGTCTGCTGGAGACCTTGGGTTTGTGGTTTCTCATTTTGTGTCCTTTTGTTAATATTCCAAACATCTCTTCAGGACCCTTGATTTATTTGCTTCTAAGATGGGCATTGCTAATACCAATCCCTTGACAGGGATACTCAGAGGAATAATAAGTAAATAAGTGTAAAGAGTGATATAAATGCTGAATGATGATTACAGTAATAACCTTTTATTCAAGTCAGCACTGTGATGGGCAGCTCACACTCAGATGCCTTAGCAAATGTGGAAATCAATACCGCAGCTCCTGCACACACCAGCACCATCCTTTAAAATAGAAAAAAAAAAAGAGCTGATTATCATGATATTCAAAGTGGTTAGTGATCAAATAGCTGTCTTGAGCGAAAGCCCGTGTGTGAAGTGTAAAATGGGAGTTGTGAGGTAATGGCACAGTGCAGAGTGGAGCACGTAGAGGACAACTGGTAAGCATAGCTGGATGCTTGCTGGTCCACACAGGGCAGGAATTCTGTGGGCTTGGGGACCAGGCACTGCCACCACCAAAAGCACTCACAGACGGAAAGTGGGATGAGAAAGAGCTGGATCAGCAACATCTCTGCCAGCAGCCCCATCTGGCCCTCTTGGCCTTGGTAAGCCTCCCCTGGGGGTGGGGAGGACTGAAAAGCCAGTACCAAGGGCCCTTCCTTGGAAGGGCACCAAGGAAGTGGGGAGGGAGGGAAGGAGAGAAGAGGGGAATGAGCACTTGAGCACCACACATTTTTCCTTTCTGGAATAAATTATTCCAGTGCCTAGAGAGACTTCATAACTGAGCCTTCCTACAGGATTGGACCAAATAATCATCCCCACTAGTTGTTTCTCTTCCTGCCCTCAAAACGCTCAACCCAAATATTACACTAACAATATTATAAATTATTTTTTGTGGGTCCTGCCATTACTTTGAGATTAAAATTCATGTGCCCAAACATTCCTTCCTTCCTGTCTCCCATTCCATGCTGGCAATCACATTGTATGGTCATATAGACAGATAGTCAGACACCCCTCCTCACACACACTCCCAAACACACAGTCATGTGTTAAGCCCTAGCTCAGCTATTGCAAAGTACCTATACAGTGTGAGCCACATAGCAGAAAATTTTAAGTTATTGTTCCATCTTCTCTGAAAAAGAGGAAGGAAGAGGAGAATAAAAAAAAGAAAGAAAGAAAATGCCTATCTTAAGGTTGATTCCTGACACTTGACACTTGGCTCCATATTGACTGAGCAAATCACTTTCCTGTGTAGTATGGGTAAAATAGAGATGTTCTCTGAATTGCTCAGATCCCCTAGGGCATACTTCACATTTTGAAGCTTGGCTAAAAATTAGAGAGGGGGCTTAAAAAGAATCCTAGTCTTTAGAAAATTATGGTTTAAATTGGAGTAGGGGAGGATTAAGATCCTAAAAAATATGTAGTTGATTTTAACCAAATGAAATAATTCAAATATTTTAAATATTTATGATAACTGTATTTAAAATTCTTTGGGCTATCCCAGAACACAAGGAGTGCTCAGTAAGCCTTCTGCTGGTAAGTCAGGCATGGTATTAATGCCAATCTCCCAGCATCTCAGGCTATTTGTTCCTGAACTTATTGGTTCAAGTGTACCATTTATTCAGGTGTTTTGTTCCCCATGTAGTCAAAGGAGGAATCTGAGGAAAATTGTTGTCAGGAGTCAGAATTATGTTTGAGACCAAATCAGTCTGAACTAGGTTTGTTCTTAGCAGGCATGCCGAAATGGCCTTCAAATTTTTGTCTGGTGTTTTTAATGCTCTGGACTGTCAATAAATCAGAAGAGAAACCTATAAAGAGGGAATGTATCGGCTTATATTGCTTGCTTTTAAATTAAGATAACCAATACCCAACAAAATATAGTATTGAAGCCCAAGCAATTATTCCCAGTTATTGTTTCAGATCATTGATTTCATCTTGATTTTTCCTCTTCTCTTTCCCCTCTCACTCCTCCTGTCTCTGTGTCTGTTCTTACCTGGCACTTGACTTTCCTGACTCCCTTTCTTTCCTTAGTGTCTAGCTCTGTTGCTGACTGCTTTGGAATTGTTTTTGACCTTTCTGCTTTTCATTTTTGACATTCTCTTGAAAATGGCTCATGGTTATCTTCTAGCTCTCTCTAGTTCTGGTTGCATAGAGATGTGACCATACCCAGAAAAGTTTTTATCCCCAAATCCTTGTGGCTTTGACCTGCCTCAGTGGCACCCAGTGTGAGGCTTGACTCCCTCAGATTGGGGAGGGGTTGGGAAAGGGATAGCAGAAGAATCAAGGGAGGAGGAGGAAGGGTATCTGGTTCCACTTAAATTATTCAGGGAACTGAGACTTTGTCTGTTGCACATTCTATGTCTCCTCATTTCTTGTTCTTTTTCTTACCATTTTGTTTCTGACTCTTCCTCTCTCCAATTTTTGAGTCTCGGTCTTCTAATTAGTCTGTCTTCTTTAAGCATCCTTTGTAAGACTTAAGTATGAGTGAGAGTTAGTGCATTAGCCAAAGGAGCTGGAAGTTACTGCTGAATTGCTACCATTTATTGCACTTATCAAATGCCATTTAGTCATCTTAGTTGGCAAACTGGGCTGCCTTGCCAGAGTCTGTTGATAGGAAAGTCAATAAATGTTTGTCAAATGAATAAATGAATGAATGCACTCTTAAATGTGTTCTAGTTCTGTAGGATTGTATCAGGTACTTTAAATAAAACAGAATGCAAGGCTTAGTTCTTGGCATCTTTTTGTACCTATCCACCAAAGACTGTTTTGAAGTGGCACGGAGCATTAGACCATTTTCACTATTTCTTATGGAAAATAAGATGTCATCTCTTAAAATGGAATATCAGCAAAGCAATGATTAGCAGTAACAAACACAAGCTAATGCATTATGGAAGTTGAACACTTGATTGCTATCCATGGATTTTCTACCTAACATCCATAAACAGCAAAATGTACAAAACAAAATAGCATGCAGTGAACACCCATAGACCCTCCACCCATGGCGGAATACAATTTTGACATCTTCTCAGAAGACTCCACTCTCCTGTCTGTTATAATAATATTTGTATCAGCCCATCTTTATACTATAATGAAGTGCTTGAGGCTTATAACTATAAAGAAAAGCTTATTTAGTTTCCAGTTCTGGTAGTTTAGGAACATGTTACAGATGTTGGGTAGAGTTCGATGAGGACTCCATGGTGGGAGACATGGCAATGGCTGGAGCCCATGTGAGAGGAAGAGATCAAATCATCAAACAGGAAGCCAGGGAGAGTGGAAAGGCAGTCTTAAGACCTCCCATTAGGTGCCTCCACCTTGTAAAAGCCCCACCACTTCTTAGCATCCCCACCCTGAGGACTAAACTCCATGAGCCCTTGGGGGACATCCAAACCAACCTGACCATAGCAATCCTTTATTTACTTTTTTGCCACCTTTATGAAATCCCCTACATAATTAGTTCTATCCAATTTCAAATGTAATAGGTCAGGGGGAAAAAAAAAAAACAACCACGTGCACTTTTTATTTTGGGCTTGAAAAAGCAAACTAGTTGTTGTGTTTTACTAAGATATTTTGAATTGTACTGATTTCTGTTGAAGATCAAGACATTTATTCTCTAGTCTACTTTTATGTTTGCTGACTGTTAGTCTCCTTAATATTTCAAAGACATCCTTCTCCAAACTGCCTTTGGTCTTATACTAATGCTTTTCCAGATTCAGTGGAACTTTGAAGGATACTGAGCTCATCATGATGAAATGAATGTTTACATTCCATGATCATCATTATAATTATTCCTAATTTGTACTTTGCTTCAAAAAGTCTCTTCCCCTACCTCCTAAAGTCTGTACTTTCCAAATGGTATCTACAGCTTTAATTATACCTGACAATAAACTGCTCTAACCACAAAATCTGTTTGATCATGTACCACACCCAGATTACAGAATCTGACATCACCCTTAAATATTTTACTTTTAAATATCCCACTAATATTAGGCTCTTAAAGAGTTAATCTTAGCAATACTGTTCTTAACTGTTCCTGTAATTATTTTTATAATAAAACTTGTGACAAATGATTGAATAGTTGTTGTATTATTTATTAAACTGGGGTAAACTGGGGTAAGACGAACTTTTCAACTACTATATACCAAATGAGTCTACCAAGTAAAGTCTTTAGTGGATCTGGGTGTGATGGCACACGTGTGTAATCCCAGAGGCTCAGGAGGCTGAGACAAGAGAACTGAAAGTTTGCGGCCAGGTTGGGCAATTTACTGAGAACCTGCCTCAAAATAAAAAATAAAAAGTTCTGCAGAGGAAGCTCAGTGGTAGAGTATCCTTGGGTAACGTGGTCTGTACTGGGACAGGGGTGCGGAGTTGAGGTGGAACTTGGGCCATGATCTGCATACAGAATTAAATCAGATGATGCAATATAAAAAGGAACTTTGGGTCCATAATAATCCTGCTAATCATGTCACCTTTCAAATTACCCAGGTAATATCACTTCCCATAATAAAGGGATCTCCTTGTGGGTCCTTTTGTGATAGGTTTTGGATAGCACCTGGTGACAGATTCCATTGGAGCAAAGGACAGAAGACTAAAATGAAAATTCTGTATTTGGGAAAATTATTCTGGATCCTAAATGCTATCAGTCTAATGCTCACAACATCGCCACACTGTTTTGTGAATCATAACATTTCGTTGCCTAGATTTTTTTTACTTGATTCATACAGGCTATAGTTCATAATAAATTAAATAGTGAGCTGTATTCTAAATCTTCTATGTTATTTGGGAACAGTCAGTGGAGTGCTTTGGCAGAAACAATTTCATGTGGGGGTCTTAAGAAACAAAATTGGCAAGAAATATTTAGTTGGATTATGAAAATTCTTCAAGTGCTTATATTGAACTTTATCTTTCAGAAGTTGTTTAGTGGTTGGCTATTTATTTATTTATAATTGGGGTCACCATGAGGAAAACTGTCCTGATGGTTTCCAAGGAGATAAAGACTGGCAGCGGGAACAGGTGAGATGATACAGCAATGATTTGGGCTTTAGGAAATAAGGTTGGATTAGCCTGGTAGTGGTGGCACTGAACTGGAAAGAAAGGGATGGACACAGCACAGATCACAGGGGAGAATTTGGCTTCTTTCTTGTTGTCATTTCAGTCACTTGGACTTGACGCTGCTTAAATTCCCTGGCTTATTTCTCTTTCCATTTATGTTTTCTTCCCTCAATAACCTGCCTTTTCTATCTCTCTTTTTTCTTTGCCTGTATTAAATAAAAATTTTCTTATTCCTTTTCTGTATAGAATGATGACTGAATCAGCCAGTCAGATATGGAATGGGAGATGTGGGTGGAAATTCATTAACTATAAGATCTGCTAACTTATTAGGATATGTTGCTGCTCTTTAAAATTGACAATTATATGTATTTATGGAATGCAATTTATGTTTCAATACATGATGTTGCTGCGTTAAAAAAATCCTTTGTTTTCAGTAGCAAAAAAAAAGTGAAAAAATGATGGGGGAAAAAAAGAATAGAATGGAAAAGAGAGAGAAAGACAGAGACTTTCATTTGGTCATTCATTCAAGAAATGCCGAACTTATATGAGGGTAGGGAGCGGGGATAGGAAAAGGAAAGACAATAGAATGAATCCGACATAATTTTTCCGTGTGTGTATATGAAGACACCACAGTGAATACCACAATCATGTACATCCATAAGAATGGAATCCTGACTAGAAAAACATACATTCCATGCTTATATAATTATATCAAAATGGATTCTGCTGTCATGTATAACTTAAAAGACTCAATAAAAAATTTTACTGTACTAAAAAAAGAAGAAGAAGAAGAAATGCTGAACTCCTAGAGAAAAGATAGAACTAAAGACACAAAGAAAATAAAACAAAATAGCTTATTATATTGCAATCTTATTATATATTTTTTTCTTCTAAAACTGTTGGGTAGAATGGAGTCACCAGGATAGGAGACAAAAGAACTAAGATGTGATGGTCTCCTTCCTTCTTTCTCTATGAATATACTATTTTTTATATAAAAGGTAGTGTCTAAACCCCTTGAAATTTGACTGGCCCCTCTGTGTGGCTCAACTAGTAGAATGTTGTGGAGGTGACAGGGACTTTTCAGGCTACGCTGGAAGAAGCTTGGGTGTTTTGGAACATTTATTCTTGGGATGTCCCTTTTGGAATCCAGTTACCACTCTGTGAGAAGCCAAGCCATGGGGAGAGGCCACATGTAGGTGATCTGGTTGGCAGCCCCACACAAGGGTAAGAGCCAGCATCCTCTGCCAGCCACATGAGTGGGCCCTCTTGATGTCCAGCCCAGTCAAGGCTTTGGATGGTTGCAAATCCAGCAAGAACTGCCCAGCCAGTCCCAGTCAAACCCAGATAATAAGCGATAATAATAAATTGATGTTTCAAGCTACTTTCTTTGGTGAGATTTGTTATATAGTAAAAACTAGAATGTCATATCTTTTTTATCCTTATATAAGACATAAATAATATACTTTATCAAATGTTGGAAAGACTTATAATGCTACACAGAATGCATATATACTTTTTCTCTGTGTATTTTTTCCTTTTAAATATTATTCCACTGACCTGGGTGCTGTGGCACATGCTTTTAGTTGCAGCTACTTAGGAGGCTGAGGCAGGAGGATCACTTGAGTCCAGGAGTTAGAGACCAGCCTGGGCAATCTAGTGAGACCCCCCTCTCCCCAAAAAAGATCACTGTATTACCCATTAGCATTGAAATCTGAATTTAGGAAGGATTAAAGCAAATATTTTAAGCACTATAATATTTTGAGTACTGGACAAAGTGATGTAGATGTAACAAAAACAATTGATAGGTAATCAGAAGATAGATTTAAATCCTAGTTCTGACATTTGTCTTTGAGTGACCTAGGCAAGTTATTTAACATCTTCTGATTCCTGGTTTCCAGTGCTATAATATATTTCAAAGTATTAAGTAAGTAATGCCTGGCAAAACACAGATATTCAATAAACGTTGATTTTTTCCTTCCAATGAATCCCACGATCCTGAATGCAACCATGCTGAAGATTAACCTGCTATCATACAGCTTCCTGAAATTGAATACTTTTGTTATTTTAAAAATATTTCCCTTGATAAATATTTTATGAGCTTTCATAGTGTCGCCTTTAGCACTGTGATCTACCTTAGTTTTCCTATGGGGATGACTTGTTTAATAGATTTGGGGGACTCATTCTGTTGCTAGAATCTCACAAATGCACTTTTGTGGCAACCTTCTTTGGTTTTCAAGGTCATGGCCCTGTTTTTTTCTTGAATCTGATTCCCTACCCTAGTGCAAATGTTAATAAGTTAAGTGCATATCAAATAAGAATTTTAATTCAGTTCATCATATGTTTATATATTTAAATTTGAGTCAAATTGATATAATTGGTAACATTACCCATTTGCTTTGATTTGAGATGCCAAAAGATTGAAAAAAATTTAATTTAGAAGCGAATTACCTTGCTTATTTGAATTTATCATTTTTGCATAATTAGGATGAACTAATTTAATTTGCAGTTATCCTTTTAAATGACTTAAATGATGTCTACTGAGATATTCAAGGCCACATGATTAGTGGAGTCATCCTGCATATTTCTCTGTTCTCACAGGGTTAGAAAGTACTAAAGTACAAACAGTGAAGCTTGGATATAGAAGCCACAAGCTTGATCCTTTCTCCATTAATAACTTTTTTCCTGCTTTGTTTTGTTCCCTTTTCCTCTCTGGCCTCTGCTTTATGTGTTCCAGAAGAACCACATTTTGCGTTTGGGGATGGAGTGCCCTCCTCTTTCAACCCTGTTCTGATTCTGTGCCATTTTTACTCAGCATTTAGCACACATCTCACTTCTACAAAGGGAATCCTGATTAATCATCGAGTCATGGAAGAAGTTCTTGATGGGAACTGAGGTTCTGTCAGAAAATGTTGCTTTTTGATGATGAATTTAATGAGTGTTTTAAAAACCTGGACACTATATTAACAGCTAGAGTAGTTAGAACCTATTGAATCATAAAATTGTATTTTTTAAACTTCAGGTTCTGACCCTGAAATATTTCTGGGAGTGTGACAAAAACTTAAAGAATACTGAAAAAAACTAGAGAAGATTCTGCTAGAGTATATTACATGTAATGAGGGTAAATGAAGCTTAATAGAACTTTTGCATTCGTGTGTGTGTGTGTGTGTGTGTGTGTGTGTGTGTGTGTATGCGTGTATGCACAAGCACTGGTTTATGATAAAAATTATTTTATATATTTTTGTGAGTTGCTTTCCAGCATTTGAAAACCACTGCCTTGGATTTAAAAAGCTGTCTGATGTAACTTGACAATATAGCAGTTTGAAATATAAAAGTATAGATAACTATATGTTTTAAAAGAATCTTTGGTTGCTTTTACCTGAGAAACTTAGGCCTAGCATGAGGAGGCATTTCCCCAAGGGCCAGAACCCAGTTATCCCCATAATTGGTGGGAGCCCAAATGCTGTCTCTCAGGCAGAGTCTGAGGAAACCCCCTTCTCATCTAGTTTGTGATGTTGCTGTCACCCTGCTAAGAAGATTGGCATTGGACAGTGCTGTGTCCTAATTAGATCAAAAGACCAGGTTTTCTGAGGTCTTGGTTTGCCTGAAAGATGGCATCACACTTTTCCTCCATTAGTGGGACTTGTACAGTGCTGGGAGGGCCTGGAAGGCCTAATTCTTAGCTCTCCTCTTTTTTTTTTTTTTTTTTTTTTTGGTGGTGCTGGGGATTGAATCCAGGGCCTTGTGCATGCAAGACAAGCACTACCAACTGAGCTATATCACCAGCCCCCTTAGCTCCCCTCTTTGCTGAAGAACCTCCCCTTTCTTTCCCACTGGATCTTAGGAAGAAGAGAGGCAGCATTAAAAGCTATAATTGTTTGATTCATGTCATATGAGTCTGTGCTTTTGTGTAAAGTCTACTCATTTAGAGGAAGTTTTCATTCCCAGAATTAGAAAATTAACTCTTAATCAGAGTAAGCATACTTTTAGTTTGCTAATGAGTTAAGGAGAAAAATGACACATCCTCCTCCAGTTGATGGATGTTCTTTTGAGACTCTATCTGATATCCTCATCAGGCCTTTGCTCAGATGATGTATTAGTCAGCTTTCATTACTATAAAAGGCACCTAAGATAATCAGTTTATTAAGACAAAAGGTTTATTTTGACTCACAGTTGTGGAAGTTTCAGGCAATGATCAGTTGGCTTGGTGGGGAGGCAGAACATCATGGTGGAAGCAAATGAAGCAAAACCCCTCACTTCATGACTAGGATGCCAAAGAGAGGGAGAGAGAGAAAGGAAGAGATCAGGGTCCTACAGTCCCCCTCTGAGTCCCCACTGAGTCCCCAGTGACTTGAAGTCTTCCCTCTGGGACCTGCCTATTAAAGTTTCTCCCAATTCCCAATAGCACTAGGGATGGGGGAACAAATCTTAAACACACAGACTTTTGGAGAACATTCCAGATATGAACTATAGCAGATGGGCCAACACATTTCAGAACCATAAGAATCCTTATAGCAGAAAGTAGCCCCTTACTTTTCTGGCTCTTGTCCCTGTAAGTTTCCTAGATATATTTGAATTTGCAATCTACTTTCTCTATTGTTCAAAAGGCTATCTATGAACTCAGTGGAATTTGCCATATTGCATCACTTAATATTTTCCATCTGCCTATAGTTTCTAATTTCTTTTCATAGAACAGCTCTGATTTACATCCTTATTTTTAAATAAAGATCTTATTTTGACTTATTATTAGTTAAAAATCAACCAAAAGTCTTTCCTCAAGGGTCCTTCTCCCCAGTCTCCATCAACCTTTTCCTGTTACCTGTTTGCACTCTAGATGGTAGTCAATAAAGATTGATGGAATCGTCACAGGAAGATTCCCAAATGGGACATTTTCAAGGGTAGCTATAACCTCTTTTCTTAAGGAACTTTTAGGCAAATTAAGGAAACAAAACAGGTAAATTTAATAATGATAGTAGAATTTTATTCTCAAAAAAATTATTTTGTGGTACTGAGGATTGAACCAAGGGATGTTCTACCACTGATCTACACACCCAATCTTTTTTAAAAATTTTAAATTTCCCAGGCTGGCCTTGAAGTTGAGAATCCTGCTGTCTCAGCCTCCCAAGTAGCTGGAATTACAGGAGTGAGCACTATACCAAGCTCATTCTCAGATATTTTCTATGGCTTGAATCATTGCATCAGGCAAATCCCTTTTTTCCCCAAATATTTATTTTTTGTAGTTGTAGTTGGACACAATAACTTAATTTTATTTATTTATATGTGGTGCTGAGTATCCAACCTAGGCACATTCGAGGTGAGCACTCTACCACTGAGCCATAACCCCAGCCCCAGAAAATTCCTTTTTAAGAGGAAAGTCCTTATTACAAATAAGAAGAATTTTAGATAATTTTCTAAAATTGTCTTGAATAATCTTTGATTTTTCTTAAGAACAGTGTGATAGTGAGTATATGCAGCACAATTTTGATCACCCAGAATTTAATTTAAATGGGAGAAGTAAAATGGTTACCTAACACACCCAAACTGATTTTGTCCTAAGCACTTCTTGGGTTGTAAAACCATATTACAGGATATAGACAAGGAGGAAATTTTGTGTTAATTCTGCCTCTTTCATTTTATATATCAGAAAATTGCATCTCAGAGACAGGAGGTCATTAAGATTATCCAATTACTTAATAGGCTATTTGAACAACAGTGGTTTCAGAAGAAATGCAGGAAAATAGAAGTCTCAGATATTTAGGAACCATAATAGTCCATGCTGATTGGTTGGTGGTGAGCCTAGGGGTTGGGTACTGAGGAAGAGGGAAGAACAAAGATGCTGTGTGGACCTTCAGCTTTTGTATATGTGTGTGTGCGTGTGTGAGTGCATGTGCGTGTGTGTGTGTGTGCTTTTTTGTGTGCAAGTGAAAGATATTCATTTTGGAAGAGGACACTGGAGGAAAAGTGGAAAAAGTTTGTGAGTTTACCCTGGGAATGTTGCGTGTGCATGCCTTTGGAAGTCCAAGACGATGTGTTACAGCTGAATACACATAGGAGGAAAACCACGGGAGTACTAAGTCATGACAGCTTAGTAAAGAGTATTTCCAAGGGGAAGTAATTATCATCTATAGCCTGTGCGAAGCCAAGTAAGATAAAGATGGGAAAGTGTCCGTTAGGTTTGGCTATAAGGAAGCTGTTGGTAACTTGGCAAATGACGTTTTTTTTTTTTTTTTTTTAGAGGAGAAAAAGTTTATTTGGGGGTTCACAGTTTCAGAGGTCTTAAGTCATAGATGGCTGACTCCATTCTTTGGGGTCTGAAGTGAGGCAAAACATCATGGCCGAAGTGTGTAGGAAAGGAAAACATCTGGGAACATCACACTAGGAAGCAGAGACAGCACTCCTCACCACAACAAAATATAAGCCCCAAAGGCATGCCCTACCTTCTCCAGCTATACCCTACTGGCTATCAAGTTACTAGTCAATGCCTAGCATGGGATTCACTGAATTGGTTAAACCTTTCATAACCCAATCATTTCACATCTAAACTTTCCTGCATTGTCTCACATACGAGCTTTTGGGGGACACCTCATATCTAAACCATAACAGACCAAAAAAGGCCTCTTGTCCATCTTAGTCTCTGTATGGAGAGCTTGCTTGAATTCTATTCTCATCAGATTCTTTTCAACCTGGAAGTTTTTAGCATGTTATCATTTCTTGAATGATGAGTCCCAAAGTACTCCATTGTCTTAATCTGTTCTCTCAAGCTGCAAACTGAGCTTTAGGTTTTGTACTTCAGATGTGTTCAACAAATTTCCCCTTCTCTTTGGCTTTATCCTTCAAACTAGCACCTCCTATCTCAAAACTTGTTCTTTAGACTTTTCCAACCAGAATCACCCATTAACATCAATCATTCATGCCCAGATGAAGGCCAAGAGGATTGCCGTTGATCTCACAGGTTAACACAGCTTTCCAGTCAATGTCGGCCTGGGTGGAAAAGAGTGATGTGATGACTTCCCACTAGGACCCATATTTCCCCTCTCAGACCCTATGGTTATCAATGCTGTCTACACTTTACCTCCCATCCCACTGATTTAGGGGTACACCACTGGTCACCAGATAACCAGTTTCACTAGAAACCAACTAACAAGTAACTGAAGATTTAAAATACAATTCTTGTTTAGATCATCCTTGATCACCTTCTTGTGGGGAAAAAGCCTGCAGGTCACAACGGAAATATACTGAGGTCAAATCTTCTGATTCCCAGGGGTTTCTTTCAGGTGAATTAAGCTTCCAATTCCGGGGCAAGCCCAAACAATAGCTCACAGGGGCACTGGTGTGCATACATAATCTTCCAGCATGATCCCTACATTGTCCTATTCTCATCACTTTCTCCCACCATTCCTGAGGTTAACAATGAGTCAGTGTAATTCTGTACAAACTTAGAAACTGAAGAGTATAACTGGGTATATCCTCTTATTTTATTGTAGTCTCAAAAAGCTCCTGGAATTCTAGAGATACAAGACTTGTGGCACAGAATTAAGAGCAAAATGCTCACCAGAAAAATAAAGAATCAGCTAAATATCAGGGAGATTTGACCCTAGCTGGCAAATTTTTAACTGCAAATACTTGGAGCCATTAATTATGTATACTTGTTTTATTCATAATTTGTAATGTTTTGGGATACCAAAAGTAATTCTAATGATGGTTGAATTTAACAAAAAAATCTTTACCCTCATCTTAAAACATCCACTGATCCATCTTATTCTATGGCAATATTCAATGTTAAAGGGAACATAAAAACAAACATGCACACAATTGCACAGTTTTCATAAAGGTCTATTTCATTATTGGTGGGTAGTGCATTTAACAGTTAAATACATTTAAATAATGCATAGGTGACTGCATGACTGCAGCATTGGTAACTAGATAACCAATTCAACTAGAAACCAGCTAACAAGTAACTGTCTAAATATTTAAAATACAGCTCTTGTTCAGATCATCCTTGTTTTGATCACCTTCTTGGGGGGAAAAAATGCCTGCTGGTCACAATGGAAATATATTAAGGCCAAATCTAATATCCATTCCCAGAGGTTTCTTTTAGCTGGATTAAGCCTCCAATTCCAGGGCAAGCCCAAGTTTGTGGCCTCCAGCATTAATGCTCTTCCCATCTACCAGAGCCGACAGTGTAAGCTTCACACCAGGCCTCAGAGTCTGAGTGTAGCCCACTCCAATTAAACTAGAGTTGTTGACCTTTGCAGAAATGGAAGCAGTGGGATCAAACTGATATTTAGCTGCAATGCCAAAACGAGTGCTGTTGGTACATGATGTCCAAGCAAGGTTTACTGAAGTGTCAAGATCTTCACATACTTTCTGATAGATGGATCCTCCAAATTCTGCCCCATCATTGACATTAGTGTGTAGCTGAAAGTCCCCAGTCCTGTAGCCCACTGCAAAGTTATTCCTTGTCAGCTTTGATTTGGCACTGTCAAAGGTCATCTGGTACCCAGCAAGCCAGCCCTCATAACCAAAGACAGCTGAACCATGGACTGCAGGTACAGCAAAATCAAAGTCAACATCACAACCAAGGTTTATACACTCCCTCTTGTAAGAGGACTTGATTTTACCACTTTTCTTTCCTGTGTTTGGTGAGAAAGTAGTATCAAATGTCAGCTTTAAACCTTGACATATCTGGTCTTCAATTGCGATTTCTGTTCCCAGAGTGTTATCGGTGTTCCATTTTTCTGTGAAAGTCAGACCATACTCACACCATTTATATTTGGTATCCAAGGTCCCAGTAACTTTACCAGTGTCTGTATTAGATGAACCAGATGTTGAGAATTCCACGCCACTGCATGACTTTGTTTCCACATCCAGTTTCACCAACCCAAAGCCAAATCCTTTGTTGAAGATATCTCTAGCAGCTTTGCCAAGGTCAGTATATGATGGAGGAATACACATTGGCTGCACGCAGCTCTGTCCGTAGGTCGCCATGGTGAGGCCGCGGGAAGAGGTGATCTGGTGGTCTCCTGAGGGGCGCCGCAGCCGCCGCTTGGCTCGCAGCACAGGCAACTCGGCTCGCTAGGATCAGGCTGCAGCTGCTGCTGCTGGAGGGCGAAGTCGGCAAATGA